>NC_143514.1:427500-587000 GCF_031878675.1 Megascapheus bottae
GATGGCTTGTCAGCTATTCACCAGACCCTCTGTGAATTTCAGCATGCAAAGCTACCTGATAACTAATAGTCCAGGATGATTTCTTCTTCTTTTTTGTTAGTCGTGGGGCTTGAACTCTGGGCCTGGTCTTGTCCTTGAGCTCTTCAGCTCAAGGCTACCACCCTACCCCCTGAGCCACAGCGCCACTTTCAGTTTTCTGGTGGTAAATCGGAGATAAGAGTCTCACGGACTTTAGTGCCCAGGCTGGCTTGGAACTTTGATCCTCAGATCTCAGGCTCCTGAGTAGCTAGGATTACATGTGTGAGCCACTGCACCCAGCTCAGAATGGTTGGAAAGCTTTTCTGGCCTTGGCTCTTTTGTGCCAAATCAGACTCTTTGTTTTGTTTTGTTTTCCAGTCCTGGGGCTTGAATTCAGGGCCTGGACATTGTCCTTGAGCTTTCTCAAGGCTGGAGCTCTACCACTTGAGCCTCATCACTACTTCCAGCTTTTTCTGTGCATGTGGTATCAAGGAATTGAACTCAGGGCTTTGTGCATGATAAGCAAATGCTCTACCACAGGCCATGCTTCTGCCCCCAAATCAGACAATCCTTTGAGAGAGGCATAAAGTAGATAGTGTAACTGCTGTTTTCATGAGGGAGTAGAAATGGAAACTGTCAGTTTTCCTAGTAAACACAGTTAATCACTCAGGCCACCGATGGAAGCATTTCTGTCTCAGCCAGCTCTGATTGGTGGTGGAGCCTGAAGAAAGCATGAGTTGCATTGAGGAGGATTTTAAATCATGGTACCCAGAGCTGGGGACTGCTTTGCCACTATGCTTACCATGGGCACAGGCCAGGAGCAGGAGAGGCATGGATCCACCTGCTTGAGTTGCTAATGCAAGGAAAGGCTGTCATTTGGAAGCAGGGACAATCCAGATGCTTTGGGGGAAGGCAGAGGAGGAAGATGGCTGAGGCAGAGGACTGGTCATGTCTCTGTAGATTTCAAGCAGTCAGATTGACAAGATGCTTAGATGCTTGTTCTAGGCTGGAGTTAACACCTGGCAGTTTCTAGAGAAGCAGAGGACAGCTGGAGGGCGATTCCTGATTGCCTCTTCTGAATCGCTGCATACCCGTGAGACATCCAGATTAGGTACAGGCCTTGCAACCCTAAACATACAACAGGCTGAGATCTGAAGACTGTGGTTCCAAGCCAGACCAGGCAAAAACTTCACAGAAATGTTACCATATGTCTGTTAATAAAAAGTTGGAGCCAGCAATATACCTGTAATCCTAGCTACTCAGGAGGTTTAGATCTGCAGATCACACTTCAAATCAAGCCCTGGCTGAACAGTCTGGGAGACAATTATCTCAAATCAAACAGCAAAAAGCTGGGGTCAAAGTGCTTGAGTGCCAGCCTTGAGTGAAAAAGCAAGGTGAGTTCAAGCCCCAGTACCAGCACATACAAACAAAATCCAACACAGTTACCTGAAGGACAGAAAATGTGTCTTCCCACTGGGTACTGGTGGCTCATATCTGTAATCCTAACTACTCAGGAGGCTGAGATCTGAGGATCACAGTTCAAAGCCAGCCAGGGCATGTAAAGTCTCTGAGACTTTTATCTCCAGTTAACCATCAGAAAACTGGAAGTGGCACTGTGTAAGCCTCGAGCTGAAGAGCTCAGGGGCAGTGCCCCGGGGCCCAGACTTCAAGCCCCACAACTGACAAACAAACAAAAAACAAGAAAATGTTCCTCCCTGGCTGGGGGAGCCCTGGGGAGCTGCTACAGGGCCCAGGCTTTCTGCCTTGGGCTATCATAGTGCGTTATGCTCAGAGCTTCTTTCTGCTGTATGAGTGGACTCATTCAGAAAATGGAATATTGAAGGAGGCCTTCGAGCTTTCAACCCTGGCAGAGAGGGGCTTCATGGTGGAGTTGTGCCTTCTCCACAACCTGGGCAGATGTTAGTGTCTTCTGAGGAGCTCAGAAAAAAAGCACATTCTCCTTTCCAGAAAACAGGTGTGAGCCAGAGACTATGCACCAAGGAGTGTCTTGAAGTGATTGTAAAGTCTACTCATGTTCATTATTGTTTTCTTTTTCTCTTTCTTTTTGCCAGTCCTGAGGATTGGAACTCAGGGCCTGAGCACTGTCCTTGAGCTTTCTCAAGGCTAGTGCTCTACCACTTGAGCTACAGCACCACTTTCGGCTTTTTCTATGTATGGAGTACTGAAGAATCGAACCCAGGCCTTTGTGCACGAAACTAAAATCCTGGCCCCTTTGTTTTTTTTTTTTTTAATGTGCCAATCCTGGGACTTGAACTAGGGGCCTGGGTGTTGTCCCTGAGCTTTTTCACTCAAGGCTCGTGTTCTACCACTGGAGCCATAGCTCCACTTCAAGATAAGCGTCTCACAGACTTTCCTATCTAGGCTGGCTTTGAACTGCAATCCTTAGAGCTCAACCTCTTGAGTAGCTAGGATTACTGGTATGAAGTGCCTGCCTGACTTTTTTTTTTTTTTTTTGTCCACAATAGGCTTGAACTCGGGGCCTGGGCATTATTCCCGAGCTTTTTAAAATTTAATTTAATTTTTTTTTTTTGCACAAGGCTGGTGCTCTACCACTTCTAGTTTTCTGGTAGTTAATTGGAGATTGGAGATGGTGTCACAGACTTTCCTGCCAGGCTGGCTTTGAACCTCAATCCCTAGATCTCAGCTTCCTGAGTCGCTACGATTACAGGCATAAGCCACTGCCTTGCCACACCCTGCTCCAGTAGCTGTTTGCCTCATGGTCATTTCATTCCACACCTTTCATACTGAACCCCTTGGTGCCAGATCCCCCCTCTTTGTGCATGCTGGGCAAGCACTCTTACCACTAGGCCAAACTCCCGGTCCTCACGAGTCTTCTTTGTTGGCTAGGATTGGAAAGGTGCTCAGAATTAAGCTTGGCTGGATGTCCACTCAGGGCACAAGCCGCTTATTGTTGAGAATTACCCCCAAATGTCAAAAGTGACAACACTGAGAAGACCTACTGTGCGCCAACCATTAGTACTGTCTTTTAGGTGCTACCCAAAGCTCATTAACCCAGTTCTCTGTTCTTTCTCCTTCCTTCCTTCCTTCCTTCCTTCCCTTTCTTCTTTCTTTTGGTTCTCTGTTCTTGATTTGCCTGAAAAACTGAACACACATCTGATGGGCTTGGTCATGTCACCTGAAGATGGAAGCCTGATGGTGAAAGTTACTGAGCCCTTTTACTGCCAATCTGAAAAATGGCAGCCACTGCAGAGGAGCTTGCAGGCTTGTTCTGTAATGGACATGTATTTGGTTCCCATCTAAAACCAACTAGCGCCATCCAGAACCATCCAGAAAACTCCATGCTACAGAAGCTCCATGAAGCTCATCTGCCCTGCATTTATCCATACCTTCCTCTCCCACTCTGTCTCCAGCTTCCCCAATGCCAACCCATGTCGTGTGTCTTGTCTCTGACAAGTCCTTCCATCCTTCCAGCCCAGCTGGGCCAGCGCACGGCTGAGTGAATCTCAGTTGGAAATGGCAGCGTCCCTGGCACCCTGGCATTTCCTGGTCTGGTTCTTGGCATTATTAGGGAGGACAGTGTGACGGTGGTGAGGGGGAGGGCAGGAGGATGGCCAGGCGACCGGCAGCCAGGACTGGTGGAAAAACACAGGGGTGGAAGAACATTGTTTTTTCCTAATATTTGAGATTAAACTTAAGGCCTCAAACATAATAGGCAGGTGCTTTACCACTTAAGCCAGGACTGCAGCCTGGTTTTAGTTTTTGCCTTAGCCAGCCCTGGACCATGATTCTCTTACCTGTGCCTCCCCTAGAGCTGGTACCAACATGCTTGGCTTATTGGTGGATGGAACCTTGCTAACTTTTGCCTGGGCTGGCTTCAAATCGAGAACCTCCAAATCTGTCCTCTAGGCTGAGATTACAAGCAGGAGCTCCTGTATCATCTGCCTCCCTCCTTCAGAGAGCGGAAGGGAGGAGCGAGGGAAGGGGCAGAACTCTCAGGACTCTCTAAATCCAAAGAAGCTCAGAGAAATTTTCAGTTATTTATTGATATTGTAATTGCAAATTAACACACAGTAACTGCACATATTTGAGTACAATAAGATATTTTTATATGTATATAATGTGTAATGAATGAATGGTTTCCTAGGATGAGAATATTCAAAATCCTCCATGAGTGATATGCAGAGCTACAGAAAGTCATTCCTCTGGGGCCAGTAGTGGTAGAGTGCTTGCCTGGTATGCACAAAGCCCTGGGTTCAATTCCTCAGTACCATAAACACAGGGGTGAGGGTGGGCAGCCAGAAGAGATGCTGTGGCTCAAGTGGTAGAGCACTAGCTTTGAGAAAGTTCAAGGACAGTGCCCAGGCCTTGAGTTCAAGCCCCAGGAACTGGCAAAAAGAAAAAAAAAAAAAAAGCTGAGGAAGCGGTGCTGTGGCTCAAGGGGTAGAGTGGTGGCCTTGAGCTAAAGAGCTCAGAGAAAGCGTCCAGAGCCAGAGTTCAAGCCCCACAACCTCCCCCCCAAAAAAAAGGAAAAGGAAAGAAAGAAAGTCATTCTCATAGAAATTCACTGGTGTTTTGAGTGGAATTGCTTTGACACTGCAGCGTATTTGGGGTAGTAAAGACATTTCAATAGTATTTTCCATCACTCTTTACATTTTTTTGTGTGTATCCTCAATTTCTTCTAGTTAACTGCTATTTTTTGCCAGTTTTGGGCTTGAGCTCAGGGCCTGAGCACTGTCCTTCTTTTTGTTTTTTTTTTTCAAGGCTAGAGCTCTACTACTTGAGTCATAGTACCACTTCTGGATTTTTCCTATGTATATGGTGCAGAGGAATCGAACCCTGGTCTTCATGCACGCTAGGCAAGCACTCTACCACTAGGCCATTCCCAGCCCATGGAACTTGGATGTTTGCTGCTGACAACTACCCCCCACCTCCTGCTTCCCCCCAGACACCCAGTTTTCTACGAGGCTTTAACATTCCAGGTTCTTATCTGGTGGGAGATTTCCTGCATTCTCTCTGCAGGGCAGCTGGGTAGGAGGAAAAGGTGATGATGCTTTGAAGTGGAATTAGGTCAAAGCTGATCCTTGAACACTGGGTCAATCTGGAAATCGACCTTCATTAGGGAAGGCTTGACTTCAGATGCAGTGCTCTCTTCAGCCTCATCCCCTATCAGACACACAGGAAAATATTCCACTTGGCATGAACTCCACAAGGCCCCGTGGAGTGCAGGAGGGCAGTTCTTCAGATTAATGGAAACCTCTTCTTCCCCTAGAATGACGCCCGTGGCCCCAGGAAGACCCTGGCTGGCATGGCTGCCATAGCTGGCTGCCAGTGTCACGCTGGCAAACTAGGGAAGAGAAGGAAACGTACTTTTCATGATTCTTTTTTTTTTGATTAATAAGCAGGATATCTTAGAGCAGTTTTAGGCCACGGTAAAGCAATGGACAGGGCCAAAGTTAGAGCAGGAATAAAGTACATACTTGGCAAATGCAATATTCTTGTTTGATTCCCAGAACCAGAGAAAAATAGTGGAGAGTACAGGAACTTCCAATGTATCCACACATGAATGGGCTCTCCCCCCTACCCTCACAGACAACCTCCCTCCTGCCTCCTCCCCCTCCCTCTCTCTCTCCTCTCCTCTCCTCTCCTCTCCTCTCCTCTCCTCTCCTCTCTCTCTCTCTCTCTCTCTCTCTCTCTCTCTCTCTCTCTCTCTCTCTCTCTCTCTCTCTCTCTCTCTCTCTCTCTCTCTCTCAGACACACACACACACATGCCCCTCCCCACAAGACACACACAGACATAAGCGTGCACACAGCAGCTTCTCCCCTTGGTGGGTGACCTGGAGCAGTACATGGGTGAGAATTACTGAGCCGACACTGAAGTACTATAGTTTCCTGGAGTCATAGTTCTCATCAGAGTTCACTCTTGGTATTATACATTTTGTGGGTTCTAACAGAAATATGATATGTGTCCACCACTGTAGTGTGAACCACAATAGTTTAAGTGCCCTAAATACCTGGAGTGCCCTCTGTCCATTTAAAAGTGAATTGTATAGTATCCCATTGCATATCCAGACACATTTTTATTTTATTTATTTTTATTTTTTTATTTTTTTTGTCGGTCATGGGGCTTGAACTCTGGGCCTGGGTGCTGTCCCTGGGCTCTTCAGCTCAAGGCTACCACCCTACCCCTTAAGTCACAGTGCCATTTCCCATTTTATAGTGGTTAATTGGAGATAAGAGTCTCAGGGATGGCTTTGAGCTGCGATCCTCAGATCTCAGTCTCCTGAGTAGTTAGAATTACAGGAGTGAGCCATTGCACCCCACTAGCACATTTTATTTCTAATATTTGAGCCCATGGTTGACCACACATGGAAAACAAAATCACAGATAATCGCTGTAGTTGAAATCTTGAGTAATTAGTCCTTTCGATTGACTTCTTCTATTATGTCTTTTCATAGCTTGATAGGTCATTTTTCTTTCTTTTTTTAGGGCTGAATAATGGTCCTTTTTTTTAGATGTACCATCGTTCATTTATTCATTCACCAACTTGATTATTCCAGGCCTGATGACTGTAAATAAAGCTGTTATACACATCCATGTTCAGGTTTTTGTGTAGATGAAAATTTGCAACTCTTATGGGTAACTCCTCTGCCACACACACAAAAAAAAAGAAAAAGAAAAAGAATGCCGGCCCCGCTTCTGTTGCTGTGACTGACTCCCAGGAAAAGCATTTTGAGGGGACCTGTTGTGTAAACCACCTAGTATATTTTTCTTTATGATGGAGTAACATGTCATGGAATATATAGTATGTTTTCTTCATTAATTTATCTTTGTGTCTATGTTTCATGAGATATATTGGGCTGTTTCTTTTCCTGTACAGCCTGTCTGGTTTTAGGAGGGGTGAGATTGTTCTCAAAGATGAATTACAAAGTATTCCTCTTCCTTTTCTCTTCTGGAAGATACTGTAGAGTGCTGGTGTAATTTTGTTCTTTTTTTTTTTTTTTTTTTTGCCAGTCGTGAGGCTTGAACTCAGGGCCTGGGCACTGTCCTTGAACACTTTTTGCTCATGGCTAGTACCCTTCCACTTGAAACACAGTGCCATTTTTGTTTTTTTCTGTGTATGTGGTACCAAGGAATCAAACTAGGTCTTCATGCATGCTAGGTGAGCACTCTACCACTAGGCCAAACTCCTGGCCCTGTTATTTTGTTCTTATATGTTTAATGTTTAATGAATTCTAGCAGTTATCCCATACATTTGAACCCAGTGCTTTCTCTTTCAGAAGGTTATTAGTTATTGATTCAATATGTTTAATAAATATAGACCTATTCAGATTTGTCTATTTCTTAGGATGAGTTTTGGAAGAATTTGTCTCTCAAGAATTGACTCATTTTATTCTTTCCTTTCTTTTCTTTTTTTTTTTTATGTCTGTCATGGGGCTTGAACTCTGGGATTAGCCACTGTCCATGAGCTCTTCAGCCCAAGGCTACTGCCCTATCCCTTGAGCCACAGAGCCACTTCCGGTTTTCTGGAAAAATGGAGATAAGAATCTCACAGACTGTTGTGCCCAAGATGGCTTTGAACCATCATCCTCAGATCTCAGCCTCCTGGGTAGCTAGGATTATAGGCATGAGCCACTATGCCTAGCTCTTTGTTTTCATTTTAATGTCCACGGTGTCTACAGTGTGATAATAGTTTCTGGCATTAGTAATTTATGCTTTATATTTTTTAAAACTTAGTCTGGCTAGAGGCTTATTGTTTTTATTGATCTTTTCTTTTGCCAGTCGGGGACTTAAGCTCAGGGCCTGAGCACTGTCCTTGGACTTTTCTCAAAGCTAGAGCTCTACCAGTTGAGCCATAATACCACTTCCAGCTTTTTGCTATATATGTGGTACAGAAGAATTGAACCCCGGGTCTTCGTGCATGCTAGGCAAGCACTCTACCACCAGGCCAAACTCCTGGCCCCTGATTTTATTGATCTTTTCAAAGAACTAGCTTTGAGTTTATTTTGACTTTCATTATTGATTCTCTTTTCATAATTTCTTTGGCTTGTGCTCTAATTCAAGGTTTTACCAAGTTGCCAAGCTGGCTCAAACTTCTGGAGCTAAGTAAGTCTTCTTCCTCAGCCTCCTGAGTAGCTAGCATTACAGGTGGGTACCACCGAGCCCATATTATTTCTTTTTTCTTGCTTACTTTAGACTTAATTTGCTCTTCCTTTTCTTTTCTTTGTTGCTAGTCCTGGGGATTGTACTCAGGGCCTGAGCACTGTCCTTGGATTTTTCTCAAGGCTAGAGCTCTACCACTTGAGCCACAGCACCACTTCTGGCTTTTTCTATGTATGTGGTACTGAGGAATCGAACCTGGGTCTTTGTGCATGTTAGGCAAGCACTCTGCCACTAGGCCAAACTCCTTGCTCTTGTTTTTTCTTTTTCTTTTTTTTTTTTAAATATAAGTTTAGATCATGGATTTTAGATATTTTTGATTTTCTAATATATGGTTATATATCTATAGTCTCATTACACAGTGCTTTTGCTGCATCGCACACATTTTGATAAGCTGTATTTTTTAGTTTGTAAGCTTGTCTCTTAAGTTTTGAGTACCAGAAGTTGGACCCCACTGAGTGGGCAGAACCTTCAGAACCTCTGCCTAAGCTTCTGGTGGTGGTGGCGGCAGCGGTGGTGGCAGTGGCCCTGGTTCGAAGCTGTGCCATTCCAGTCTCTGCTTTCCTTCTGGCCCTCTCCTTGACATCCTCTCCTCATGTTGCTGTTCCCTCTGTTGGTGAGGGTGCCAGTCATAGGTCATCAAAGCTCATCTTTCTCAACTAGCCACATTTACATAGACCCTGCTTCTACACAAGGTCTGGTTCACAGCCACAGACTTCAGCAAATCTCCATGGGAGACAAATTTGGCCCCAGAATAGCACTTTCCTGTCTTCTGAGTTTGCAAGTGGCCGACATCTGCTGAAATCATGTGAGAGCAGCACAATAAACGGTGACCAGACAGCAGGGTATCATTGTAGGGTTTCGATTTCAACAGCTCTGCAAAGGGATCACTGAAGGCTTGGGACCAACTCATCCCCTCTTCCTGCCAGTCCACAGAGGCAGATAGTCAAAGTAGACATTCAGTCCAAGAGCTGGTGACTCAGGCTTCTAATCCTAGCTACTCAGGAGGCTGAGATCTAAGGATTACAGTTCAAAGCCAGTCCAAGCAAGAAAGACTGTGAGACTCTTATCTCCTATTAAAACCAGCAAAAGCCAGAAGTGGAGCTGTGGCTCAAGTGGTAGAGGACCAGCTTTAAATGAAAAGGCCAAGTAAGAGAGAGAGAGACCCTGAGGTTAAGTCCTAGTACCTGTGCACGCGCGTGCGCGCGCGCACACACACACACACACACACACACACACACAAAACAAACACAAAAACCAAACTGAGGGGGCCGGGAGTTTGGCCTAGTGGTTAAAGTGCTTGCCTAGCATGCATGAAGACCCAGGTTCGATTCCTCGGCACCACATACATACAAAAAAGCCGGAAGTGGTGCTGAGGCTCAAGTGGTAGAGCTCTAGCCTTGAGAAAGTCCAAGGCCAGTGCTCAGGCCCTGAGCTCAAGCCCAGGACTGGCAAAAAAAAAAAAAAAAAAAAAAAAAAAAAAAAACCTGAGGATATTTGCTAGTCTCTCCTAGCTCATAACTTTCATAACTTCAAATAAATGTAGCAAATTGGCCTACTATTCATTTATAAGGAGTGCTGTTGTGTGATGGTTAATGAGTGTGTGTGTGTGTGTGTGTGTGTGTGTGTGTGTGTGTGATTCATCTTAAGTTTTAAGAGAGCTCTCAGAAGTCTGCTTAGATTTGCCATCAAGTGTTCTGAAACTCTGCATGGATGCTGAGTCAGGCTGGCAGGACACGTTGTAGCAGGGCTGCGCCTGGCATGGCTCGGTGACTTCTCAGTGGGAGGACTTGGGAATGGAAGCCCACAGGCTGGATCCTCTCCTTAGATCAATATTTAATAGGGTGATTGGCCCCGTCCAGCCTGTCAGCCCTGATCCCTGCCACCAACCCAGACCTGGCCTTGCTGTGCTCAAGGCTGTGAGGAAGGTTTGGCAAAATTTTAATTAACCGGAGATAAACATACACAGAGGGCATGAGTCCATTAGCTGACAGAACCACCCAGAGAGAAAAGGCCTCAGTAATCACACATCTCCGCAGGTGGGGTGACCTGCAGGCCAGCAGTAGCCATTTGCTTTCAAATTAAAAAGCATATTTCCAAAATAAATACACACAGGGTCCCTGGTCTTCGTGCTGTTTTTCCCTGAAAAGCCAGGAAAGCCAGAGATGTTAACAAGCAACTGTTTTCAGTGTGTCAGTCCAGGAAGCTAAAAACAGGCTCAGCAAGGCAAGGCCGGCGGCCACCTCCCCATCTTGGGAAAGGCCGAGGAGCTACATTACCTGGATCTGAAGTGAGTGGGAAATGGGGTGATAGTCCAAAAATCTGGGTCCTGAAGTTCACTTAGTCAAGGAGGCAGGAAAGTTAGCTTTCCAGACACCTGCAATGCTTTGGAACTATAAGCTAGCCAAGCTGCAGGGCAATGTTCTAGAAGGCAGAATGTGTACATCTTGACCAGAAAGTAGGGTTACATGTTACTCCCCATCTGCAGATAGAGCAACAAAGGGGCTTGCCAGAATCTACGTTCTAATATATCTTAAAACCAGGTAGATGACAAACAGAACCAAATGGGAAACCTGAACAGCAGAAAGGAGCTCTGAGGAGGGCAATGAATACAAAGACCCAGATGGAGAAAGATGCATGTTGGGAGGAAACAGAAGTAGTAGGAAAGAATGGGTGGGGAGGGACAAGGTTAAGGAGACTGGATTTTATTCTAAGAGCAATAGTGTAAATGAAACTGGTCTTTATTGCCAGATTATAAACTTCAAGAAGGCAGAGACCCCCGAGAAGATTCACCTAAGTCCTAGTTTACCTTGGTTGTCTTGTTTTTTTCCCTTTCCTCCTATATAATTGGGGAGGAGGAGGCATGGGTGTGTGGGTGTGTGTGTGCATGTGTGCCTGTTTGTGTGTGTACGTCTCTGTTTGTATGTGCATGCACATGTGTGTGCGCTTGCATGAGCATGTGCATACACACCAGTACTGGAGCTTAAACTCAGGGCTTCACACTGTTCCTTATCTTTGTCACTCAAGGCTGTCATTCTACCACTTGAGCCACAGCTCCACTCAGGCTTTTGGCTGGTTAATTGAAGATAAGAGTCTCATGGACTTTCCTGTCCTGGCTGGCTTAGATTTCAGCCTTCTGAGTATCTAGAATTACAGCACTGACATGTCTTATTCTTATTCAGGGCACTGCCCCCAGCTTTCTCCACCGTGAAATGACCTGGAGCCAATTAAGAGCTTTCTGCTTCCTCATCAGCGATATTTATGACCAGGAGAATATTTATGGAGCACAGAGAGGCTCCATCAGGGAGAAGTCCCTGCGTGACTGTCCTTGTAAATGCGATTTGTCTCCTGCTCCGTCCACTGCAAAAATGAAGAGTTGCAGTTCATGTAAGTTAGGATTACTTTTTTTCTTCTTCTCTTTTGAGCTACTCTTTGCATTCAGGCCATGGATTCATTGGTGATACAAACTAACAACAACAAAAAGAAAAACCCATCTTTTTTTCTTGTTGTAAGTTACTGACCTTCGTGTTTGGAATAAAGGTTGGCATTTTGCTTTTCTGGTTACTTTGGTAATGTCTCCTTTCTCTCAGCTGCCCCTACACCTCATCCATGCTGTAGTTAAAACACACCAGGGGAAGGCAAGAGTGTGTGTGTGTGTGTGTATGCTGGTCCTGGGGCTTGAACTCAGAGCTTGGGATCTGTACCTGAGCTTCTTCTACTCAAAGCCGGTGCTCTACCTCTTGCACACAGCCCTACTTCTGACTTTTTGCTGGCTAATTGGAGATAAGTCTCACTTTCCTGCTCAAACTGGCATCAAACAGTGACCCTCAGCCTCCTGAGTAGCTAGGATTACAGGTGTAAACCACTGACGAGCTACTGATGCCTGGCTGCAGAAGGCTCCTTTTTTTTGTCATGGGACTTGAGTTCAGGGCCTGGCTTTTTTCCTGAGCTCCTTTTGCTCAAGCCTGGTGCTCTACCACTTGAACCACAGCCCCACTTTTGATTTTTTTTATTGGCTAATTAGAGTCTCACAGACTCTCTTCCTGGAATGGCTTTGAACTGCAATACATAGATCTCAACCTCCTGAGTTGTTAAGATGACAGGCATAAGTGCCTAGCTTTGGGAAAGGCATTTTTAATTAAGTGATGGAAATTTGTCTCTATCTGAGGAAGGAAGAAGTCATTGTATATTTTCAGCAAAATTGTCAGGATGCTATCCCTTCAAATATCTATTTTCATTATCATCCCCCAGCATTCCAAGAGCCTCTTTTCTCTTTTCCATTTATAGCCTCCACCTGGGCATGCGATTGCACCTTCTGATCTTCAGCTCACCTCCAGCTTCAAATACTGCATTGCCAAGGCCTCTGCAAGGGTTGGGGTGTAACCCAGCAGCAGAGCACTTACCTAGTATGCATGAGGCTCAGGGTTTGATCCCCAGTGTGGGGAGAGGCATCTGCTTCCATTCTCCACTCATATAGAACTTCCTACAACACTGCGACATGCTTACTGAAATATGCCTCTAGTTTATATTACTGCAAGAAACACCATGAGCCAAGCAGAGCGGCACCAACTTCCCTCGTTCCTGTGGCAAGCAGCTCCCCTCCTCCTGTCCCTCACCCCACATTCTGCCTCTGTCTCCCTCCCCCCCCTCTTTCCCTCCCTCCCTCCCTCCCTTCCTCCCTCTGGCCAGTCCTAGGGTTTGAACGCAGGGCCTGAGCACTGTCCTTGGGCTTTCTCAAAGCTAGAGCTCTACTACTTGTGCCACAGCACCACTTCCAGATTTTTCTATGTATGTGGTACCGAGGACTTGAACCTGGGCCTTCATGCATGCTAGGTGAGCTCTCTACCACTAGGCCAAACTCCCAGCCTCTGCCTTTCCCTTTGAACATTAGTTTTCATCCCACACCCTAAGGATTCTCAGTTCTCAAAATGGGGTCCTTGGGCCCTGGCCCCTGCCCAGCACAGCTCTAGCTTTCTGTGCCCAGCCACGCCCCTGCAGCTCAGGCCTCTGTGGCTGACTGCCCCTCCACACCGCTCTCTCTGGCCTCCTCCTTTCTTCCTGAGCCCACCTTACACCTTGGGCCAGGCAGCTTGCCCCCAAGACTCCCAAACCAAGACATAAACGAATCATAGTTTCTGTTGTCCAGGGCCTACAACTAAGTCACAGTCACACACACACACACACACACTGATTCGGAAATGCTCTGCAATGAACCAGAATTCGTTACCATTAAAGGTGATGCTATAGGTCCCTTTGTGAGCAGAAACACGGCGACTCTTCCATCCTCTCCACAGCCACAGTGTCCTCTGGGGAAAATGTCTATCAAGGCAAGGAATGTGTCCTAGTGGTAGAGTGATTGCCTAGCATGCACCAAGAGCTGGGTTCAATTCCGCAGTACCACATTCACAGAAAAAGCCAGAAGTGGTGCTGTGGCTCAAGTGGTAGAGGGCTAGACTTGAAGAAGCCCAAGGACAGTGCCCTGGTTCAAGCCCCAGGACTGGAAAAAAATTTAAAAAAGAATGTGTGTTGGTCTGTGAGTCTTGGCCTGGGCACTGATCCTGAACTTTCTGCTCAAGATTAGTGTTTTATCACTTGAGCTACAGCTCTACCTCCAGCTTTTTTGGTGGTGTTTTGTTTTTGCTTTTTTTGTTGTTTTTTTGATCAGTTATGGGACTTGAACTCTGGGTCTGGATGCTGTCCTTGAGCTCTTCAGCTCAAGGCTACCACCTTACCCCTTGAGCCACAGGGCCACATCCAGTTTTCTGGTGGTTAATTGGAGATAAGAGTCTCACGGACTTTCATGCCCAGGCTGGCTTTGAACCACAATCCTCAGATCTCAGCTTCCTGAGTAGCTAGGATTACAGGCATGAGACACCAGCCCAGTTCAAAACAACAAAAACAAAATTTCCTGATTCTTTGGGAGAAGCCAAAGTGATCTAAAATTTTGAGTTTGGGGGCCGGAAGTTTGGCTTAGTGCTAGAGTGCTTGCCTAGTATGTAAGAAGACCAGGGTGAGATTCTGCAGTTCCACATACACAGAAAAAGCCAGAAGTGGTGCTGTGGCTCAAGTGGTAGAATGCTAGCCTTGAGAAAGCTCAAAGACAGTGCTCAGGCCCTGAGTTCAGGCCCCAGGAAAGATAAAAAAAAAATTGAGTTTGGGTGTCCACCAGAGACTCATGTCTTCAAGAGCAAAGGCCCACACATTCAAGGGCAAAGAACTACGTGTTCAAGGTCAACAGCCCAAGTGTTTAAAGGTCTCCAGCCTGAGGCATCACTGGGAGGTAGTAGAATCTTGAACCCATTCCACGTGGCTCCAGTGGGGCTGGCTTCATTTCCTCCAATGCTTTGAGAGTGTTTGCCCTCAGTCCTGCCCTCCAAGGCCTTTGCCAGTGGTTGGCAAAGAGATGGGCACAAGACTCAAGCACAGCCAATCAGTCTGTTTGAGATACAGGTATGGCAGTCAGAAGAGTGCAGTCATCCGGCCTCTTGGAACAGCTCTCAGGGTGTGTGTGGTGCTCCCAGCATCTTCTCTGGGACTCCAGAGGGAGGAGGGGGGGCATGGCTGCTCACCTGGAGAAAACGATGTCGATGTCGTTGTGCAAAGAGAAGCAGCTGAGAGCTGAAAAGCTAATGAGGGCCAGGCTGGACCACATAGTGAGACCCCTTCCCTCGAAAATATGGAGAGAGAGAGAGAGAAATAATGTTTGGTAGACCTCCCCCTATAATACCCAATCTTAAAGAAAATCTTGTTAAAAAAGAAGAGGATGGTGATTTGAACTTTTGTTTCCACTCCAAGCCCTGCAAAGGGCTCACCAAGAAGTCTGGCTCAAGCTGAGGGACCTGTACAAGATGGAACCACCTCTGGTGCCTCATCGCTATAGACCGGGTGATTGGGTACTCGTGAAACGCCACTGGCAAGAAAATCTGGAGCCACAGTGGAAAGGACCCTTTCAGGTGATCTTGACAACACCCACCGCCCTCAAGGTAGACGGAGTAGCTTCTTGGATCCATTACACCCACGCCAAGCCAGTGGACCTGTTTCCAGACCTCATAGAACCCTCGGCCAAAACAACTTGGAAGATTGCTTGGACCAAAAGTAGCCCGCTAAAATTAAGTTGCACCACCAAAACCAATAACAGTTCCTAGGTGTAGGTGGGAACAACACGTATGGGCAGTGTCTGGACAGCGACTCTGTGTGGGCAAATACTCACGGCTGTGAACAAAGTGAAGGATGGTTCGAGTCATGGTTTAATTTTTCCCCTTGGCTGACAACCCTGCTTTCTGCCTTAGCTGGACCCTTAGGCCCTTGTGTGGTTAATAAGTTACTTTTGTTAAGGACAGGATTAATACTGTCCAGCTTATGGAATTAATGTAGAGATAGATCCAAGATTGGCTCTAAAAGTATCATAGGAAAGAGGGGAATGATGTGCCAAGATTGTCCCATGTTCTGGGAATGACCACCCCCCGCCCCCTTGCTCAGGGCCCATGTTCTAGGAATCAAAAACACATGTTCCCGGAACTAGCCCAGACTTGAACCCCAGGTGGCAACAGCCCAGTGCTCAGTGGTTAGACACCTGAGCTCTGACCAATCCTGAAGCGACCAGTGGTTCGAAGTTACCAAACAGCCAATCAGGTGATTGTAACTATGGAATTCCCCTAAAACTTGTTTGTATAAAACCTTTGTTCGGGGCCTCTTAGCTACAGGTACATGGAGTTTGAACTTGTAATAAACGACCCTTGCTTCTTTGCTTTGACTTCAGCCTCTGGTGGTTCTTTCGGGGTCCTAGGAATTCGGGTACAACAATTGTCCCAGTAGTGTCTCTCCACACAGGGATAAATGTCCCATTGGCATTTCACTTGCTTGGTTGCTGGACTTGAACTCAGGGCCTGGGCGCTGTCCCTCAGCTTTCCAGCTCAAGGTTAGCCCTCTGCCACTTTGAACTCCAAAGCAACTCTGCCCCACTAGCATTCTGCTGGCAGATTAGACACCACAGACTCACAGGGACTTTGCTTTGCTCGGTCTGGCTCAAAACTGCAGCTTTCAGATCGATGAGTTCTACAAAAGGCCACGTTACTCCAATTAAAGCAACAAGATGGTCAATATAGAAATAGTCTCTAAGCATGATCTTACCTGGAATTTGGTAAGGGCCAAAATTACATCTAAATGAGGATTTGCTGTCCCTCTCCAAGGGCCAGCTGGAAATTGCTACAAGGAAATTTACAAGAGCAAGCTGAAATAGCAATTAAGCAATCATCCTAATTTTCTTTCTTTCTTTCTTTGAAACAAACATTTGGGACAACTTCAATTCCAAATTTTGTAAAGGAACCCATTTCTAATTTTCTTTAAAACTTTTACTGATATTTGCTTAAACATTTAACACTTTAGCCTTTATCAGCATTTGAAGAACTCTTAAGGGCTCAAGGCCTTTTGCCTCCAGGCCTTCTTTTGGATGAGGCATTTTTTTTTCTCCCTGTAGTTTAGGTTACTGTCTAGAACTCCAATAACAGTTCAAATAAGTTTTTCCTTAATGCAGGAACTACAAACATCATCAGGGCACCAAAAGTCCAGACTTTGGTTCCTTCTCTTTCTAAAATACATCCAATTGCGATGTAGCATGAAACCAAACCATAAGGAGATAAACCTTTAAAACCCTTTTTCCCAATTTAATACATTTTAGGGGGCAGTTTAAGAAATACTAATCACATCACCCACATTTTACCATCAGATTTCCAGTGTCAGTCTGCAAGGAAAAAAACAGGATGAAGATGATCCACTCTGTCCATCTGAGCAGGTTTAGATGAACAGTCTTTGTGCCAGCTTATCTTCTTTCACCATGCATGGTGAAAGGGCCTTTTACACCATGGGAACCCAGAGCTGCACCTTGGCCAGTTCACCTCTCACCCCCAAAGACGGTCACACAGGGCTATCCCAAGTTTTCCCTTCCTTTCTCTTAGCATTTGATTACCTAAACAGTTTTAAAAGACAGGCAAAGTTTCTGACATTGATAAACAATTTCACATTTAAATCTCTAAAACTTCAACTCAAGGAAATAAATTCCAAATTCCCTAATGCTTCTGGGCTAAACCAGTCAAAAAATTCTATTAACTAGTTCCTCTTTAAAATAATGCAATGAACATGTTCACTCACACCCATTCACACACACATTCATACTCAAAGATCTTAAAGCGTGCAAAATTAATATCAGCTGTACATTTTCTGGAAGTTTGTGTCGAGTTTTGCCAATCTTACTCTTGCAGGTGAGAACAAGGTTCAAAACAAAACTTTTTACAAGGCAACTTAGCTAGAATTTATTTTTCTAGGGCTTGTTACAACTGCAGGCATGTGGAAGCGGCCATATCAGGCCCAGAAACGTTCAAGTGAATAACAAACACACACACAAAAATCACAAGGATCCATATTTAGGACTGGTACCAATTTTGAAAACAAAACCAGACAAGATAAAATACACCTAACAGGACAGAAGCAGAGACCTTTAGGTACCCCCAAATTTTGATGGCATGCCTGGCAGCAGTCAGAGTGAGGAAGACACCTGGGGCCCTGAAAACTCTCGGGGGAGGGCGCCTCTCCCGTGGAGACTTCCATTCTCTGGCAGCCGGTTGGCCAAGGCCATCCTACCTGCAAAAACTGCTATCAGGGGGGCAAGAGTTTTTCATTTCTGACAAGACTCAGTAACATCTCAGTCCTGGGGAGGGGAGAAAAGCCGAGAGTGACCCATTTTTTCCTTTTATTGTACTGTTGTTGCTGGCAGTCTCCTATACATCCTGCCAATGTGCAAGGGTCAGATCTAGGGGAGAAGAGAAGTTATTCCCCATCTTAAAGGAGTAGAAAAGAAGTAGACTAGAGACAAACACACAACTGGTAACAAGCAACAAATTTAAAAAGACAACAGAAAGTTCCCGGAACCAAACAGCACTCCCTCACTCTCACTCGGGAGCTGCTCAACCACCAAACCAAACGGACACGTCTTCGGTGCCCCCAAACGGCTTAGGGTCCAGAAGACCCCTTGCCCAAAATGGGGATCGGGACGTCTCCCGTTCCCTCCAGGCTCACTGTCCGGACACATCTGCCCCAGTGAGAGCCTGCAAATACAAATGCAACCGCTAGACTGCTACAAAACAAAGGTGAAAGGACAATGACACAAACGAAAAGTAAACAAGTGCTGCTCTTACCAGTCAGGAGGCAACAAACCTTTTGGCTCCCGAGGGTCCTGGTGGGGCTCCGGGGGATCCCGGATGGGCCCCAAAATGTTATGCCCTGAGACGGAGTCCCCAAAGAAAACCACTGAGATAGAGGCATCCAAAATGCAAAAGCAAGGTTTATTGCGGGTTACAAGCCAGACAGGGAACTCGTCCACGTGCACCCAACGCAGTGAGGTGGGAGGAGGAGTCGTTGATCAGGGTTTACACAGTCTTTTTAAAGGCAAAAATCACAGGTTTACACCCATTAGGTGGTCGAGTGAGATAAGATAGGGATTAGGGAGCTTCCCAGGCTGGTGGAAACTGACAGAAAGTTCTAGGCAGCTGGGTCCCATTCAACTGTCAGAGTAGTTTTATGGTTTGGGAAATGAATGCGTCTAATTTTGACACAAAATAGGTTAGTTCCTGGAGCTTATGGACACCTGTGTGAACAATGGCTGACTAAGGTTTAGAAGTTTCTGTTTGTGTATCCTCTGGGTTTACTGAAGGGGGTGGGTCTGGGGATAGTTATCTCTACAGTCATAAAAGAAATGCAAATAAAAGCAACCCTAAGATACCACCTTACCCCAACAAGAATGGCCAAGATTTTGAGCTCAGACAATGACAGTTGCTGGCGGGGTTGTGGAGAAAAAGGAACCCTACTACACTGCTGGTGGGATTGTAAATTAGTTCGGCTATTCTGGAAAGCAGTGTGGAGGTTTCTTAAAGAACTGAAAATTGACCTTCCCTAGGATCCCGCCATACCACTTCTGGGCATCTACCCTGAATATCATAACCCAAGATATGATAAAGACACCTGCTCAGCTATGTTCATCTCTGCACTATTCACAATAGCCAGGCGATGGAAACAATCCAGATGCCCCACTGCAGATGAATGGATACAGAAAATGTGATATAAATACACAATGGAATTCTACATAGCCAACAGACAAGATAAAATAATGGCATTCGCAGGGAAGTGGATGAATCTAGAGCAAATCATGTCGAGTGAGACAAGTCAAGACCTAAGGAACAAAAGGCACATGGTATCCTTAATATATGGCTAGTAGATCCAAACAGTACGAGAGAGGATTCAATATTTGCATACCCAATGCTTTGGACATGGTATTGGAAATATAAACATAGCTACATAGACATAAAAACCTATGACTTTATAGACATAATGCTTTATTTCATAAATTAATATGTATCTATGTATCTATATATCTATGTATCTATGTAAATTAATATGTATTTAGCCTAATTTTGATTATGTTCTAAAAACTAAGTACCAGTGATTGTCTATAGAGATTCCCTTCTTGAAAACTTGTTTGTTAAATATGTCATTTGAAATACGATGTAAAAATCAATGTTAATAAGTTCTTTAATAAAGAAAATAGATGAGTTGGGGTCCTTCCTTGTTCTGTGTTTTCTTGCTTCAGGTTTTCTAGAACATTCCTGTCTGTAACCCATCCAGTACTGAGGAATTGATGAGGGCACAGCTGTGTCCTTTCTGGGTCTGTTTGTCTCCTTTGGTCAATTGCAGCAAAAAGCAGAGCTGCGTGTGGAGCCCCAGCTCCCCAGTTCCCCAAACCATTCACCCCAACACCCTGCCAGTGGATGAGAAAAAAGACAAATTAGCCTGAAGGAAGTTCTGTGAGACTGTGCTGAGCTTGAATGCCTGGGGCCCACTGTGAAGCCTCGCTGAGGCCTTGAGAAACTGCAGCTGCGGCCACTGGTCCTGCCCCACCGTGGCCGGTCAGTAGGCTGAGGGCCTGGGCAGTGGAGCAGTGCAAGTACAATCCCAGCACCAGCACAGTCACAGCACAACTACAGCACAACCATAATCACAGCATGAGTGCAATCACAGCATGAGTACAATCATAGCATCAGCACAACCACAGCACCAGCATAATCACAGCACTAGCACAGTTACAACACAACCACAATCACAGCATGAGTACAATCATAGCATCAGCACAACCACAGCACCAGCATAATCACAGCACAACCACAATCACAGAGTGAGTATAATGACAGCATGAGTACAATCATAGCACAAGCACAATCATAGCGGCAGTACAATCACAGTATGAGTACAACCAGTTACAGCACAAGCACAACCTCAGCACAAGTACAACCTCAGTACAAGCATAAGCACAGCACGAGTAGAACCACATCAAAGTGGTGCTGTGACTGGGAGCACTAGTTTTGAGTACAAAAGCTCAGGGACAGCGCTCAGGCTCAGAGTTCAAGCCCCATAATCGATGAAGATGAAGAAAAGGAAGAGGAGGTGGTGGAGGAGGAGGAGGAGGAGGGAAGGAGGGGGAGGAGGGGGAGGAGGAAAGAGAGAGAAAGGAAGAAAGCCATGTAGCTTTTTTGAAGTGTTATGTGAGTTCATGCAATGTGAAATTCAGTGAAACTGCTCGTTTGTGCTCTCATTTCAATTCTACCTGTAACATTGACATTTAAATCTTATGCTTTATTTAATCATACCACTCAGATATCCAGTGAACGAAAGGGAAAGAGGGAGGGAAAATTCCCCTGTATTAGGGAGAAAAGACATTAAAAATAAGAAGAGTGAAGAGTTTTGTTAAATTGACTCACATCATTGGGGGAGGGTATTCTAAACAGATTTAAATCAGCCACCTGGGTCTTCGTGCATGCTAGGCCAACTCCCGGCCCCTCATTCTTTTTTTTTTTTATATTAGGGTTTGAACTCAGGGCCTCACCCTGATGCCCCCATTCTGTTGGTTAATTAGGGAGAGTCTATAAAGAGTTTTTCAGATCTCAGCCTCCTGAGTATCTGGAATTACTGTGTGAGCCACCAACACTGGGCTTCAAAAGTTTTGAGAGGAATACATGCCTTTTTTTTTTTTCCAGTCATGGGACTTGAACTTTGGGCCTGGGCATTGTCTCTGAGCTCTTCAGTTCAAGGTTACCGTGCTACCCCTTGAACCACAGGGCCACTTCTGATTTTCTGGAAATAAGAGTCTCATGCTTTGTAGTGCCAGCCCAGGCTGGCTTTGAACCTTGATCCTCAGATCTCAGTCTCCTGAGTAACTAGGATTACAGGTGTGAGGCACCACACCCAGCTTTTTTTTTTTTTTTGCCGGTCCTGGGGCTTGAACTCAAGACCTACGCACTGTCCTTGGGCTCTACCACTTGAGCCACAGTACCACTTCTGGCTTTTTCTGTGTATGTGGTATCATGGAATCAAACCCAGGGCTTCGTGCATGCTAGACGAGCACTCTACCACTAGGCCACATTCCCAGCCCCAGAATTCATGCCTCTTTAGGTGACTTTCACAGTTGAATTCTTCTTGTCATGTGATTTGCCCCTCTAATTCTCATGTGTCCTATTTATATGAGCTAGTGCTATCTTACTGCATGAATACACTGAAGACTCCATAAAACTAATATTAAAAGCAGACTCATTAGACAAGTTCAGAAAAGTTATTTTGGTCTTTAGATCTAAGTATAAAAAATGACAGTCAAGGGACCAGGAATGTGGCATAGTGGTAGAGTGCTTGCCTAGCATGCACAAAGACCAGGGTTCAATTCACCTGTACCATGTACATAGAAAAGGCTGGAAATGGTGCGGTGGCTCAAGTGGTAGAGCACTAGCCTTGAGAAAGCCCAAGGGCAGTGCCCTGGTTTGAGGCCGCTCTGAATAGAAGAGTTCATGTTGGAAACCATTGCTTTCAGCTTCTTGAGGAAGTATGATTATAAGATGGCACCTGGCAGCTCGCCAATGAGTCAGTACTTGCTGACCAGGAAGTTTCTTTGCATTTGTTGATTTGTTTCTTCTGTGCTGTGGATAGAGTGGATCGCTAGATTTCTTCCAGGTTTGTTTGCTGCTTTGCAGATGACCTTTACTGTGATTGGCTGCTTAAGGATATAAATAGTGTGGGATTTCCGGAGAAGGGAGAAGAGAGAAGGAGAAAAGCAGAGAGAGAAGAAAGGAGAGAGAAATAAAAGACCTCTGCTTGCAGCAATTTGAGTCTGTGATCATTCCCAGTCCACCTCCGAAGTGACGTGTCGTTGCGGCGGGCAGCGATAAGTTCACAAGACCTGCCCCTCTCAATCAAGAGTAGTCACCTAGTACAGGCCACCATGTCCAGACTGTGCATCTGGAAGGAAGGGAGGCCCTGTCTCAAAAATAATCAGCAAAATCAAGGTTGGGGAAAAAACACCCAGCTAACACTAGGCTAGAGCTGTGGCTCGATGGTAAGAATGTCTGGCCAGTCTAAGGCATGGGGCGGGGGGGGGGGGGGGGGAAGGAGGGCGAGAAGCATAGCGAAAAGAAAGGAAATTTCTCTTTTTGTAATTAAAGCAATGAAAGTTAAAAGGAGTACCTTAAGCTAGTTTATATCAGAATTACTATCTGAAACTAGCTTAAATCAAAATCATGAAAAGAGGCATACTTTCTTTTTTTTTTTTTTGCCAGTCCTGGGCTTGAGCTCAGGGCCTGAGCACTGTCCTTGGACTTTCTCAAGGCTAGAGCTCTACCACTTGAGCCTCAGCACCACTTCCAGCGTTTTTGTATGTATGTGGTACCAAGGAATCGAACCCGGGTCTTCGCACATGCTAGGCAAGCACTTTAACCACTAGGCCAAACTCCCGGCCGAGGCATACCTTCTTGAAGTGGAAATAGAACATTCAATGCTTGGCACAATTTCTCCCCAAGGAACATGGCCTCCTCCCAGAGAAAGGGGGCTGATAGATACACAGCGGGGCATGGATTAATAGATGAAAAGAGGGAGATGATCAACAGACCATAGATGCCCCTGGAGAGGCATTTGGGGGCAGTTAGGAGTTGCTGGTCTCCCTGCAGAGCCCTGGGGGCTGCATGCTGGAGGATCTCTGGATCCACGGTAGTTCCATAGCCCAGCTTTAAACATGTCAACGGACATATTCTATATTCCACCAGCCACAAGGTGTCCCAGGTGACACCAGAAGACATACAGTCAGGCACAGACTCTGGACCAGGACCATGGCAGCCCACGGGAATTCTGTGAAGAAAGCCACTCAGAGCTGAGCTTCAGTCAATCAAGATAACTTACCAGTCAGAAATGATTTTTTTTTTAATCTTAACTGATTGTCTGGCTCACCTGTAATCTTGGCATTTCAGGAAGCTGAGATCTGCAGGATCATGGTTCAAAGATTTGGAGCACAAAAGTCCATGAGACTCCATCTCCAATTAACCAGGAGAAAAGGCCAGATTGGAGATGTGGTTCAAGTGGTAGAGGGCTAGCTGGAAACAAGAGGAAGTGAGTGTAGGCAGGAAGGTGGATGACATGAGCTCAGCCTGCAAACCATCAAAAGGGTTCATGGAGGATAGACTTAGTCCCTGTTGGCTCAGCATCTTTGTTTATTTCTTTTTGTGCTGGTACTGGGGCTTGAACTCAGTGCCTCAGGCCCTCCCTTGGCCCTTTTGTTCAAGGCTGTCACTTTACCATTTGAACCAGACCTCCACTTCTGGCGTTTTGCTGGTTGAGTCTCATGGAGGGCCAGGAGCATGATCTAGTAGTAGAGTAAGCTTGCCTAGCATGCACAAAGCCCTGGGTTTGATTCCTTGGTACCACATACATAGAAAAGGCCAGAAGTGGTGCTGTGGCTCAAGTGGTAGAGCTCTAGTGTTGAGAAAGCCCAAGGACAGTGCCCAGGCCCTGAGTTCAAGCTCCAGGACTGGCAAAAAAAAAAAGTTTCATGAACTTGTCCACCCAGACGGCTTTGAAGTGCAATCCTCAGATCTCAGTCTCCTGATTACAAGCATGAACCACCACCTCCAGCTAGCATGTTTACCATGACCTTGAGCTGGGCAAGGTCACTACCTCCTGCAGCCAGCTCCAGGCCTCATCCAATTTGATGGCACTCTCCAGAGTCAGTGCTTGTCCAAGGCCTGGAGTCCATCAGCAGGGTAAGATAGCAGCCATGGCCCCTCTTGTGTCTGCCTCTGGCTCTGAGGCATCTGCATGCACAGCACTCAGCTCACCCAGGGCCTGAAGCCACACAGCCTTTAGGGAAAAACTACAGCAAAACGAGCTCTTCGATCTGATCAAAGCTTTCTATTCCCAGCTAGAAAATGAATGCCTACAGTAGAAAGTGAAAACACTAGGAACGTGAAGTAAGAGTGGAAGGGTAATATTCCTGCAGGTTTTGCTGTGGAGATGGGGTCTGGCTGCCACCCTCCTCCTAATCCCCAGAGCCCCTCCAACCCCCACTCATCTATGGCTCAGATACACTGGGGAGACAGCTGGTATAAGGAAACACACCTGGGGCTGGGAGTGTGGCCTAGTGGTAAAGTGCTTGCCTAGCATACACGAAGGCTGGGGTTCAATTCCTGGGTACCACATACATAGAAAAAGCCAGAAGTGGTACTGTGGCTTGAGTGGCAGAGCTCTAGCCTTGAGAAAGCCCAAGGACAAAGCTCAGGCCATGAGTTCAAAGCCAGGACTGACAAAAAAAAAAAAATAAAGAAAAACGAAAGAAAAGAAGGCCAAGGAGCTAGGCCAGTCTCAGGCCAGGGGTTCTGTGAGGGGAGCAGGTTTGGGGAGCAGGGAGGGCCAAGACTGATCAGGCTTGTATCTTAAGCCAGTGGCTCATGGCTGTAACCCTAGCTACTCAGGAGGCTGAAATCCGGAGAATTGTTGTTTGAGGCTAGGATTGTGGTTTGAGACTAGCCTGAGCAGAAAAGTTGATTCGACTGTATCTCCAAACTAATCAGCCGAAAGCTGGGCTAGAGGCATGGCTCACATGGTAGAGCACCAGCAAAGCAAGTACAAGGTCCTGAGTTCAAACCCAGTACCACAAAAGTCTCTAGTATTTCATCACAAGGACATAAATAATATAGACAAGGCATAAACAGAAAGTATATTTGATCATTATGAAATATGTAGTAAAGCAAAAAATATTGTTTGGACAGTCCTGGGTTTGAACTCAGAGACTTCATGCTTGCTAAGCTGGTGTGCTATTCCTTGACCCACACCTCCAGTCCACTTTTTGCTGGTTATTTTGGAGATGGAGTCTCACAGACTTTTCTGTCCAGGTTAGCTTTGAATCTCAGTCCTCCAAATTACAGCCTCCTGACTGAGATTACAGGCATGAGACACCACATCCACCTCAAAAATTTGACAGTGTTGCAGAGAGTGAAGTCAAAAGTCCCATCTCTTGCCTAGTCATTCCATGAAGATAAGACTAATTTAGAGCAGTTTTGTATTCCTTACAGAAAAATAAAAAGGTTTAAAAAATAAAATGAAAGCAAAGTAGGAAAAAGAAAGAAAACAACCCAGGAGGTCAGTTTTTGTTGAGATCAGAAAAAGCACAGAAATGAAAACTCTCCCTTGGCTTGTCCAAGAGGCTCACACACAGGAAAATGAGAAAGGAAAAACATTCTGGGTTATTTGTTAAAGATATTGACTAAGCCAAGGGGCTTGAGGTCTCTTAATTTAGCAACATTGTTCCGTCATTAAAGACATTATTTCTGGCACAAAAATAAAGTAAAAAGAGTAATGAAGAGCTCACATCTTCCCTGTGATTCACACATTTGCTCATTAGGCTCTGACTCCCAGGGTTTTTCAAATAAAAGCTCTGAATGTTTCAGAAGAACCGTAAGAACCAGAACCGAACCGTATTTTGTGTTTGTTTAACAATTTGTCAATGCAAGTGGCTAAATACATAGAGAGACAGAAAAGACCCCACCCTAGACTTGATACCAACTTTCAGTTAATGGTGAAAGGATTTGCATTCTACCACGACTCTGTGAGTGTGTGTGTGTGTGTGTGTGTGTGTGTGTGTGTGTGTGTATTGGTGCTTGAACTCAGATTCAAAACCCACTTCCTGCATGGGCTTTGTGTTCAAGGTCCCATTCTACAGCTTGAGCCCATGGAACCCATGCTGACTTTTTTTTGGTAGTTTCATGGATATTTCCTGCCCAGACTGGCTTTGAACCACAGTCCTCAGATCTCGCCCCCCTGAGTAACTAGGATTACAGCGTGAGCCACGGACACCTGGGCTCTGCCTCTACTTTTTTTGTGTGTGGGTGTGTTAGTTGTGGGGCTTGAACTCTGGGCCCGGGGGGGCTGTCCCTGAGCTCTTCAGCTCAAGGCTAGCACTCTACCACTTGAGCCACAGAGCCACTTCCAGTTTTCTGGTGGTTAATTGGAGATAAAGTCTCTCAGGTTGTCATGCCTGGGCTGGCTTTGAACTGTGATCCTCAGATCTGGGCCTCCTGAGTAGCTAGGATTACAAGTGTGAGCCACGGTGCCCTGCGGCCTCTACTTACAAGTAGATTTGGGGATTGTGTCCATAACTCCTGCTTCCCACAAGAACTGAGCGCTTCTGATTTTAGGAAAACTACATAGACCAGCATGCATCACTCATTGCCCATGCTTCCCCCCAATCATCTTGCCACACTGAATCATCTTAAGAATTTCCAAGGTTGCAGGCATAGTGGCTCACACCTGTAATCCTAGCTACTCAGGAGGCTGAGATCTGAGGATCAAGGTGGGCACAAAAGGACCTGAGACTCTAATCTCCAATTAATCTCTAAAAAAAGAAATAGGACTTGGCTCAAGGATAGGGCTGAAGAGCTCAGGGACAATGATCAGGAGCAAGTTCAAGCTCTGTGGGCCACATAAATAAATAAGTAAATAAAAAAGAGTCTCACGTTCTTTAGTGCCCGGGCTGGCTTTGAACCCTGATCCTCAGATCTCAGCCTCCTGAGTAGCTAGGATTACAGGTGTGAGCCACCTCATCCAGCTTCTTAGAGGATTTTGTCTCCAAATTTTCACTTGCTGTGCTCAACTTCAAGGGCTTCTCTTCAGGGTTTGTTGCACATGCTCAGAAACATGCCACACAGCCCATGGAAGCTTACAGGATGCAATAACCATCCTGCATACCCAGCTCTGAGCTGCAGGTGCCCACAGTGGCAGCCTGGTCATGCTTCGTGTGCACAGAGAAAAATGTGTTCACCAATCACCTATGTTTGGTTGGGTTTCTTTCCTCTTCTCCCCCATCGTTTGCTTGCTTTCTTTCTGTGTGTGTGTGGGGGGGGGGGGGTATGTGTGCGTGTTGGTTCTGTGTCTTGCACTTGAGCCACACCTCCATTTCTGGATTTTTTTTCTTTTTCTGATTAATTGGAGATAAACATCTCATGGACTTTGCTGCCCAGGCTGCCTTCAAACCGTGTCCTCAAATGTCAGTCTCCTGAGTAGCTAGGGTATGCTGACATAAGCCCTCACTGCCTGGCTCTTGTGAGATCTGCTCCCACCCCTCTCCTGCCCCCTCCTCTCGCTGGCACTTAGGATGTTCCAAGTCTGGAAAGGAGACAAAAGACTGTTTGGTTTAATAAGATGTGAGAGAATTGGAATGAGGTTAAATTTAACAGCAGTGGGTCGGCCCAGTATTTAAACACTGCATTGCAGAGCTGGACCTTGGAGGTGGCTTCAGCACTGTTTTGTCCAGCTTTGGGAATGGACGTCCTCTGCAGCCCCTCCCTCTCCCCCCCCCCTGCAGGATTAAGTTGGGTGCTAGGAGGCAGAGGAATGAGCAAAGTCTAGAGGAGGGGAGTTGGAGGTGGGGTGCAGCTAAGACTCTGATCATGACAGCTCCTGCCTGAGCAAAGGGAGGGTCAGAGTTAGATTAGATGGTCAGTCTGGGGGCATGACTCAAATGGTAGAGCACCTGCCTAGCCAGGACAAGGACCTGAGCCAACTTCCCAGTGAAGGAGGGGGCTGTCATTAATGCATTGTAATGCAGTTTAAATAAATTATATGTTTTTCCTTTTTCTTTTAACACTTAGATAACCCTTTTATTGTATCAAGTTGATCTTTCTTTTTAGTTAGTAGCTCAGTGGAAAAGCATTTGCCTAGCAAGTGCAACATTCTGGGTTCAATCCCCAGGACCAAAAAAGAAAGGACCAAAAGGAAGAGCTGCAGTTCTAACACCTGCCTACTTAGCACCTAGCTAGCAAGATAGAGGCTCTCAGTTCAAACCAAAAGCTGTAGATGTAGCCCTGGTCCTCCAGGCAGCAGTGGGGGCAGGGGAACTCTGCCCGCAGGTCTTTCGGGTGTCTCTGACATGCTCAGATGCCCGGAAGGAAGACTTTGACTCCTTTCCTGATTATATGCCCCCTCCTCTCTTTCCAAGCTAGAGAATTTAGGGAAGGTGTGAAACGAAATACAGGGAAGGTGGGGAAGACGGATGGAGAGATGAAGGAGGGGGATTCAAACACAATACTCAAGCTGGGCACCAGTGGCTAACACAGTTTTTGAAGTCAGCTTGGGCAGACAAATTCTAGAGAATTTACCCCCACAAAGCCAGAAGTAGAGGTGTGGCTCGAATGGTAGAACATCAGTCTTTCGTACAAAAGCTAAGGGAGTATATAGGTCTGAGTACAAGTTCCTGCACACACAAGCACGCACACACGCACGCACGCACGCACGCACACAACACATGGCAGACTCTTCCCCACATACCAATGTGCCAAACCTGACTAGAACAGCAAGTCTTGATCAGGGGTGAAGATAGAATACCAGGAGAGATGTCACTAACAGAAAACATCAAGCAAACTGATTTCTGAACTCTGACCATAGAGATCAACATGAGGCAAACAGCAAACCAAAGCAAGCAAATGAGGCGATTTTTAAATCTGGGGGGTGGGGGAATCATCATCTAAGAATGGAAAAATTATCATGTACTAGGGGCTGGGCTATGAACTGTATTTTGATTTCATGAGAAAAAATATACTTTTTGGTCAATCATGGGACTTGAACTCTGGGCCTGGGTGCTGTCCCTGAGCTCTTCAGCTCAAAGACTACGCTTTACCCCTTGAGCCAAAGGGCCACTTCTGGTTTTCTGGTGGTTAATTGGAGATAAGAGTCTCATGGACTTTAGTGCTAAGGCTGGCTTTGAACGCAGTCCTCAGATCTCAGTCTTCTGAGTACCTAGGATTACAGGCATGAGCCACCTTGCCCAGTGAAAATCCTCTTTAAGGTTTATTCTGAATTAAGTATAGAATCACAGAAGTTGTAGAGGTCTCCTGTCCCATTCCCCGCCCACCCCCCATGATTACATCTCACAGAAGAAAAATTAAAAGGAAATTCACATTAGTGCAACATGTACATATGGTTTGGTGTGATTTCATTATGTGTTCAGGGCCAGGAGACCACCATAAAGCAATCAAGGTGCAGTTATCTTGTACTTACACCTTGTCACTCAGCTCCCACCTAATCACCGTCTCCTCCCAGCCAGCACAGGGATTCTTGTTACCTGGGCAACCACTACCTATTCCTTTTTTTTTTTCTTTGCCAGTCCTGGGGATTGAACTCAGGGTCTGAGCACTGTCCTTAGCCTTTCTCAAGGCTAGAGCTCTACTACTTGAGCCACAGCACCACTTCTGGCTTTTTCTGTGTATGTGGTACTGAGAAATGGAACCTGGGTCTTTGTGCATGCTAAACAAGTACTCTACCACTAGGCCAAACTCCTGGCTCCAATCACAACCTATTCTTCATCTCTATAACCTTACACTTTGAAAATGCTGTGTAAATGGATCTCAATAGGATATGGTTTTTCCAGACTGAAGGGTCATACCTGCCATCCTAACTACTCAGGAGGCTGAGATCTGAGGATGGCAGTTCAAAGCCAGCCCAGGTAGAGCAGTCTCTGTGAGACTATTAATCTCTTATCTCCAATTAAAAACTGGAAATGGAGCCATGGCTCAAAGTGGTATAGCAAAAATGCCTTGAGCAAAAGAGCTCAAGGACAGCACGCAGGTCCTGAGTTCAAGCCCCAAAACGAAGAAGAAGAGGAAGAGGAAGAGGAAGAGGAAGAGGAAGAGGAAGAAGAAGAAGAAGAAGAAGAAGAGGAGGAGGAGGAAGAGGAAGAAGAAGAAGGGGGCGGGACAGAAGAAGAATAATTTGTTCCCTTTTAATGCTAATAGTACAATTAAATATTACTTCAAACAAAACCTGGCCAGCCAGGTCCACAATCTGGTAATAACCATAATAGCCAACAATCATTGTATCTTTAGGGTTTGCCAGGCACAGTGTTTCCTGTCATGCAGTTCTTATAATCAACTTTTATCTTCTGGTTTCACCAACAAGGAAAGTCTGGCACAGGCACACAGAGCTGACATGGCTTCCTTGGAGTTGAGCAGCTAGAAACCAGGTCCCCTCTGACCAACAAGCTGAGCTCTAAACATGAGTGGGGGACCTAGGTGATAGCCTTTTCGTCCTAGGTTCACTGGAGAGAAAATACTGTGTCCAGCAGGAGGCCATATGTCCTGTCTGTCCATTCCTCTTATTAATTTTTGTGTGGATACTGGGATTTGAACGTAGGGCCTGGGCACTTTCCCTGAACTTTCCCACCCAAAGTGAGAGCTGTACCACTTAGCCACAGCTCCATGTCTGGCTTTTGGTGGTTAATTAAGTTAAGAGTCTCACACTTTCCTGCCAGGGCAACCCTCAGATCTCACCCTCCTGAGAATCAGGGATTACAGGCATGAACTATCAGTGCCCAGCTCTCCATTCCTCTTCTAAATAAAAGCTGGCAAAGGCAGAATCACAGAAATCTCAGCCAGTCAACTTCTAGTGTGGAGCCAAAAAAGAAGATTTGCTTTTGGGACAGATCGAGGCCGACTTACAAATGGCTTCTAATTTTTACAACGCCCTTCTAGTCTAACGAATTCTCTACTAAGTAGAGATCATTAAGAAGCAATGACTATACAAAGATTCGATGCACACAAAAATACAGCAATACAAGGCAGAGCCAGTTTTAAGATGGATGTCTTTAGGCCCTAATAATGCAAGCCCGGGTGGTGGCTCACGCCTGTCATCCTAACAACTCAGGAGGCTGAGTTCTGAGGACTGCGGTTCAATGCCCTCCCGGCACTAGGAACGTGAGACTCATCCCTAATTGACCTAGAAAACTGGAAGTGGGCTGTGGTCTAATGGTAGGGCGGTAGCCTTGGGCTGAAGAGCTCAGGGACGGCGCCCAGGCCCAGAGTTCAAGCCCCAAGACTCCCCCCACCCCCCAAAAAAGAGCGTTGCCAGTAACTAACTTACTGTCTTGTTAAGGTCGGAACCAGAATGTGTTCCTGCCAGTTTCCAGAGAACGGGAGTTTTCGTCTGTTTTGAGCGTCTCACTGTTTCACCCAGGCTGGCCTTGACTTGCTTCCCTGCTCCCGAGACCTCCGCAGGCGCGGATTGCAGACGCGAGTCCTGCAGGTCTGCCTCCCGGGGCCGGCCCGCCGGGCCAAGCCTGGCACCGCCCCGCACGGAGCCCCCAGCCCCGGGGCTGAGCCCCGGCAACGGAACCCACCGCGGGAGATCGCAACCCGGGGGAGCCTTTGGGGTGGCCTAGGGGCCAAAGCTGCAGGGGACGGGGGCACGGGGCGGGGGAGGCCGGGGGCGCGGGGCGGGGGGAGGCCGGGGGCGCGGGGCGGGGGGAGGCCGGGGGCGCGGGGCGGGGGGAGGCCGGGGGCGCGGGGCGGGGCGAGGCCGGGGGCGCGGGGCGGGGGGAGGCCGGGGGCGCGGGGCGGGGCGAGGCCGGGGGCGCGGGGCGGGGGAGGCCGGGGGCGCGGGGCGGGGCGAGGCCGGGGGCGCGGGGCGGGGCGAGGCCGGGGGCGCGGGGCGGGGCGAGGCCGGGGGCGCGGGGCGGGGGAGGCCGGGGGCGCGGGGCGGGGCGAGGCCGGGGGCGCGGGGCGGGGGAGGCCGGGGGCGCGGGGTGGGCGAGGCCGGGGGCGCGGGGCGGGGCGAGGCCGGGGGCACGGGGCTGGGGGCTCCTCGGCTCCCGGGCTTCCCGGGCTGGCTTTAGGCCGGGGTCGCCGCGCTCTCCCTCCGCTTTGGCCTCAGCTCCTTCGACCTCTCGCAGGTTCCTTAGAGGAAGGGTCCTCGGATCTGACCGTCCGGCTGGCCTTGAACCTCGGTCCTCCCGAGTGGCTGGGACGGCAGGCCTGCGCACCGGGCCTGGGGGGCGCCTGGTCTGGCGCCGAGGTTTGCGCCCGCGGCGGCCCCTCCCCCGGCCCCTCCTGGGTTCCCACGCGGGAAGAGCGCGTGGGGCCGGAGCCGAGGCCGTCTCCGGAATGAGCAGCGTGTTTTCAGGCCCTGCTGGAGACCTGGGGCGATGGGGGCAGGGCTGCGGGGCGGGGTGGCGTCCTGCTCCCCTTCTTCTGGACTCCTGCCTTTGTGTACGTCCACCTGTCCTCGTCCTTCTGCGGGCCTCTCTGCCTCACTGGGCTGCAGGCGGCTGGAGGCGCCCAGCCTTCCCTCTGGCTGTCCTCCCAGCCCCCCTCCAGACTCTACCCCGGCCCCCCTCCCAGCCCCCCCTCCAGACTCTACCCCGGGCCCCCTCCCATCCCCCAAATCCAGACTCAATCCCGGCCCCCCTCCCACCCTCCTCCAGACTCAATCCCGGTCCCCCTCCCAGCCCCTCCTTCCAGACTCAATCCTGGTCCCCCTCCCAGCCCCTCCATCCAGACTCTACCCGGGGGCCCCCCTCTAGATTCTATCCCGCGCCCCCCCCAACCGCCCCCAGACTCTACCCAGGCCCCCCTCCCAGCCTTCTCCTCCAGACTCTACCCCGGCCTCCCTCCCAGCCTCCCCCTCCAGACTCTACCCCTGCCCCTCTTCTAGCCCCCCTCCAGACTCTACCCCAGTCCCCCTCCCAGCCTTCCCCTCTGGCCTCTCTCCCAGCACACACTGGGAGCCAGATGCCAAATGTAAATTGTAATTGCTTAATTACAAAAGAACCTAAAGGGCGTCCTTCTGATTGTTCACATTTCATCATGTGGATTCTTAATCTTTGCCTTTGTGTCACTGGATTGATTCCTCTGCTATAATGTGATGCTGACCCTGTGTCTGGTATAGCTATGAGCTATTGCCTTTTCCCCCATGTCTCTTGTGTTAATGCTGACTTTCAACCTTTCAGTATCTCTCTTGTATTGTCATACTGTGTTTTTCTACTTTTGCCTACTGCTGCTTCATCAGTTATGAGGCCCATGATCCAGTGGCTTCAAATAACACCATCCTGTCAATACTGAGTGTCAAATACCACCCCAACCACATTGCTTTATTCTGAGACTCAATTTCCCAAGGACTGGGTAAGCCCCAGTTATTAACAGGCCAGCCTGCCATCTGGATGGAGTGCGTAGGACATAAGGATAGTGGATAATGGGGTAAAATGGCCACCTACCAGCAGGGACTGTGGCAGAAGTTGTAAGTAGGCAGGGCCTAGTGGCTATTCCTAGGTTATTGATTAATGAACCGTCACATCAACAGTCCTGAGAGTGGGAAAGGTAAAACATGTATTAGAAATTTCACTCACTAAACTGGGTGTGGTGGCTCATGCCTGTAATCCTAGCTATTCAGGAGGCTGAGATCTGAGGATCAGGGTTCAAAGCCAGCCCAGGCACAAAAGAACCTGAGACTCTTATCTCCAATAAACTTCTAGAAAAGGGGAAGTGGGGCTTGGCTCAAGGGTAGGATGGTAGCCTTGAACTGAAGAGCTCAGGGACAGTGCCTAGGCCAAGTTCAAACCCCATGACCACACACACACACACACACACACACACACACACACACACGGAGGAGGAGGAGGAGGAGGAGGAGGAGGAGGAGGAGGAGGAGGAGGAGGAGGAAAGAAAAAAGAAATTTTCACTCACTACTATTTATGTTCTCTCCTCACAAAAGTCCCCACTCCCCCCCATGCCAAGCATGGTGGTTCAGGCCTATAATCCTAACTATTCAGGAGGATGAGATCTGAGGATCAAAGCTCAAGGCCAGCCTGGGCAGGAAAGTCCATGAGACTCTTCTTTCCAATTAAACATCAAAATGCAGATGTGGTAAGGCAACAGCCTTGGCACTAAGTGATAGTGCCCAAGACTTGTGCTCAAGCCCCAGTACTAGAACAGAGAGATAAAGAGAGAGAGAGAGAGAGAGAGAGAGAGAGAGAGAGAGAGAGAGAGAGAGAGAGAGAGAGAGAGAGAGAGAGAGAGAGAATGGGGGGGGATGCAGGAAAGGAAAGGAAAGGAAAGGAAAAGGAAAAGGAAAAGGAAAAGGAAAAGGGAGAAATCCTCTTAGCCCTTAGGGGGATTTGTTCATCAGAGCAGCTATGCCTATGTACCTGGCTTTCCCATCCACCACAGACTGTCAGACAAGTGGACAAGGAAGGCTAGCACAGGCAGATACTAATAGTGGGGAGTCAATAACCAAAAGGCTGACAGTATGGCAGGAAATTCATGCACAACTGACACAGAGCTGAAACAGCACTGTCGTCTGGGACCACTCACCATTTGAGTTAAGAACAACCCCCGACACTTCCACTGTCCTCAGGGCTTTGCTGGCTTACTGTCTCGTTAACTATAGTTCACATTCAGGTTGGCTTGAACATAGAAGGAAATGCTAAATTACATTTGGAGGTTACATAATGCACTTAAACATTTTCATGCACATTTAAACTGTATCCTGTACCCGATAGCCTGGGCATCCCAAAGCAGGGCGCTGGCTGAATGTTTCAGAGGGGCCTCTCTATGCATGTGCTCTGTGCACAGCTGAGAGGACAGCAAGCCAGGACATTCTGGCTTCCATCTGGGAAAGTTTGAGGAATCCCTTGGCTACACCCACACTCTGCATTTCCAAAACAGGAAAAAGGACACAGAATTCAGGTGCAAGCATGCAAATGTGTACATGTGTGCAGGCATGTGAATATGGATGTGTATATATGTGCTTGAACTTACAACCTCTCACTCTCTTTTAGCCACTTTACCCCTTGAGTCACACTTCTACTTGTGGCTTTTTGCTCACTAACTGGAAATAAGTCTGCCTGAGAAATTGTCTGCCTTTGCTGGCTTCAAATCTCAGTCCTTAAACCTCAGCATCCCATGTAGCTTGGTTACACACCTTTTTTAGTTACCTATAACACACTTCTGTAGTTTTTATCTTGGTTAAATTATGTTTAAAAATGGTCATCAATGGACAATTAGAGAATTTCAGTCACTTTTCTCCACTTCAGCCTCCTTCTTTAGGAAACTGGACTCAATGTTTAAAAAAGTCCCCAAGAGAAAGTGAGGTGACTTATCATAAAAATCTTTGAAATCTTGGGTTAAAAAGACGTTCAGGGCCAGGAGTTTGGCCTAGTGGTAAAGTGCTTACCTAACATGCACAAAGCCCAGGGTTCGATTCCTTGGTTCCACATACATAGAAAAAAGCAGGAAGTGGTGCTGAGGCTCAAGTGGTAGAGCTCTAGCCTTGAGAAAACCCAAGGACAGTGCTCAAGCCCAGGACTGGCCAAAAAAAAAAAAAAAAAAAAAAAAACCAACTCAGTCAGGGCGGGGAGTTTGGCCTAGTAGCAGATGTTTCCCTAGCATTCACAAAGACCCAGGTTCGATTCCTTGGTACCACATACATAGAAAAAGAGCCAGAAGGAGTGCTGTGACTCAAGTGTAGAGCTTTAGCTTTGAGAAAGCCCAAGGACAGTGCTCAGGCTGAGGGTTCAAGAGCCAGAAGTAGCAAAAATAAAATAAAAAAAAATAGTTCAGTCAAGTCTGTGGCATGCCTGTCCAGGAATTCAATCACCTGAGAGCCATTTTCTTCAAATAACTGTTATTACATTCCTTTTGAAATAAACAACTTCGGGCTTCTCAGAATCCGTGATAGACAAGAGAGAGGAATATAGTTGCTAGTGGTCTGGTGAAGACATCAAATTCACAAGCAGAAAATTGAGAAATAGAGGGTACATTTGCCTTGTGCTGTTTGCGTAGCCCTGCTGTAATAATGTGCTTTGGACAAACATCAAAATCGCAGGCGTAGCAAGAACGGGCCAGTTGCTGAGGGCTCATCAAACCAAGACTTTACATTCCATTTTATTTTTTTGTTGTTGTTGTTGTTGTTTTTTTTTTTTTTTTTTTTGCCAGTCCTGGGCTTGAGCTCAGGGCCTGAGCACTGTCCTTGGACTTTCTCAAGGCTAGAGCTCCACCACTTGAGCCTCAGCACCACTTCTGGCTTTTTTCTATGTATGTGGTACCGAGGAATCGAACCCGGGTCTTCATGCATGCTAGGCAAGCACTTTAACCACTAGGCCAAACTCCCGGCCCCTACATTCCATTTTAGAACTGTCCCGTCAGCTTGGCCACACTCAGTCACAGCTAGACTGATCTGTCCCTCTCACCATATGAACCTTTGTTGATTGTTTTGGAGATTTCCCCAGTTTTGTTAAATGGGTTCAGTATGATATTCCAGGATTTTCCTTTATTTATTTTTAATGAAAGTGGCTCTTGGTATCTTCAGATTAATGTTATTACAGGGCCAAGTTCTCAAAAGCATGACTAAAAACAAAAATCACCATTTGCCAGGTTCCAATAGCTTAGGCTTGTAACCCTAGCTACTCATGAGGCACAGATGTGACCATCATGGTTTGAAGCCAGACTATAACCAATAAATATCCAGTCCTAGTAGAGCTATGGCTCAAATGGTAGCACCAGCCTTAAGCAAAAGACCAAGGAAGAGCTCAAAGCCCTGAGGTCAAGCACCAATACCAACACAAGTGGACACACATAGCACATTCACACATGGGCACACACGCGTGCACATGCAACTCCATACATGTGCACACGCATGTGCACATGTACACATGCAAACAGCACACACGTGAGCATGCACACAAACAGTGCTCACACATGAGTGTGTACACACACATTCCTCACACCCAAGCACTCTCCTTGCTGGAGTGGAGCCCATGCTGCAGCCCTCCTCCACACTGTGCACTGCTGGGTCCGCTGCTGTCACACTGCCATGTCCTCTCCCACTCCCACCCCTCTCCCCCACCACCGACCGTGGTCCACCAGAGGTCAAAGACAGGCTTCACATACTACCTGCCACAAGAACCAGACCGTGGGCAATGTGGACAAGCACTGACCAGTCCACACCGATGCACACGCCTAACTCTTCCTCAGGTGGCAGACGCTGACATTACCCGGCCATAGGTGAGGCGCCTGCCTCTGTGAAACCTCCGTCCTACACCTGCACCCACCACGGGGGGGGGGGGGGGCGAGCCCCTGGCAAGGTGGCCCCCGCCCCTCCCCTTCCCCCCGCCTCTCCCCCTCCCCCCGCCCCTCCCACGCCCCAGATGCACCCGGGGCTTTCCCATCTTTGAAGTGGGAGCCCAGGTCCCGGTGCCCGCGGTGCCCGCGGCGGGGGCGGGGCCTCGGCCCCCGCCCCGGGAAGGGGAAGCCGGCTCTGCAGGGCGCGGTTCCGGCGCCGCGGCCACGCTGCGCTCGCGCTCAGGTCGCCCACCCGGCTGCCGGCCGGCGGGGAGAAGGCACCCCACGTCCTCCCGCCCCCACCGCCGTCAGTTACCCGGGGGCGGGGGCGGACGCCGCGGAGGCGCAGGGGGGGCCGGTCCGGGCCTCGCGGGCGGGGGGGGGGGGGGAACGGAGGGGGGAAACGGAGGGGGGAAACGGGGGGGCGCGTGCTGCCACCTCACGGCGCCCGGAGCGAGGAGAGCCTCATGGATGGGGCTGGCTTCGAACCGCGGTCCTGGATCTCAGCAGCTGGGATCGCGCGGGCGTGAGCCACCGGCGCCCGCCTCCCTCTCCGCCCTCCCCTCCTCCCCGTCCTCCCCCTCTGAGGCGGTCGGGGTCGCCCGGGGCACCCCCGCGGCAGCTTGGGTCTCTGACCCAGTACTGGGTGCTGGGGACATGGCGCCGACGTCGCTCCCCGTGACGTCACCCTGTGACGTCGCTCCCCGTGACGTCGCTCCCCGTGACGTCGCTCCCCCGGGACGTCGCTCCCCGTGACGTCGCTCCCCCGTGACGTCGCTCCCCGTGCCGGCGCTCCCCGTGACGTCACTCCCCGTGCCGACGCTCCCCGTGACGTCACCCCCGTGGCGTCGCTCCCCGTGAGGTCGCTCCCCTGTGACGTCGCTCCCCCGTGACGTCTCTCCCCGTGACGTCTCTCCCCGTGACGTCGCTCCCCGTGACGTCGCTCCCCGGGACGTCTCTCCCCGTGACGTCGCTCCCCAGGACGTCGTCACCGGAGCCCAGTGATTTCCCTTACGAACGTCTCAGAGCCGTTTTTCCCGGGCCGCCCTGGCTGAGCGAACCTGAATACCCTGCGGTCCTCAGCCGTGGGCCTGGCAGGAGGCTGGGCGCCCAGAGGACGGCTCGGAGCCGCGGCCTCCCCTTCCCTCCACACCACGCCCTGAGGGCCCCAGGACCTCTGGACGACCCCATCTTTGGTTCTGTGACGACATCCTTGCTTCCTGGGTGACAGGCGCTGGACGGGAGCTGAGTTGCATTCTGTAAAGTTCACGGTGGTATTACTTAGGGGACCCACGGGGGGAGATGGAGATTGGCCAGAGGAAAGCCCCCCAGACTCCCACGGCAGGGAGATGAGGCCCGTGATTCCAGCCACTCCAGAGGCTGCGACCTGAGGACCCGGGTTTGAAGCCAGCCTAGGCAGACAACTCCAAGAGCATCTCTGATCTTATCCCCAGGTAACAACAGCAACGCCAGAAGTTGAGGGGAGGCCCAAGCGGTAGAGCCCTGAGTGAAAAAGCTTACATGAGAACGTGAGATCCTGAGTTGGAGCCCCAGAGCCACCACCCACACCAGCAAAGGGAACGTGAATCTCTGGATCTGCCCTTGTTTGCTGCACCTCAGCACTTAGGTGATGGGGGTGGCACACCACATGTAGATCGTTTGCTGCGTCCCCAGCCTGACTCAAAAACCTATGAATAAGTCAGACGCGGTGGCTCTCGCCTGTAATCCCAGCTACTCGGGAGGCTGAGATCTGAGGATCAAGGTTCAAAGCCAGCCCGGCACTGAAGACCATGAGATTCTTATCTCCAATTAACCACCAGAAAACCGGAAGTGGGGCTGTGGCTCAAGGGATAGGGCAGTAGCCTTGAGCTGAAGAGCTCAGGGACATCATCCAGGTCCCTCAAGTCCCACAGCTGACAAAAACAAAACAACAAAAACCCTATGAATGCTATAAGGCTGGGGGGGGGCTGTCCCCACCCCAAGACCAAGTTCAAAACACAATGAAACCTATTCTGTCTTCATGGAGGGAGTTTGAAGACTTGCCCTTTGAGATAACCTTTACAGATGGCTCTGGTGTGGACAGTGGGGAGGCTGGGAGAGGTGAATCCGATGTCAAAGGGTCCAGGCCCAGCCTCTCCTTATCTGGGCTGCACTTGGCTTGAAGTCTGCAAAACGGAAATGCCAGAAAAGGCAGCTTCTCCCATCTGCTGAACTCATTTCCTTCCTCTCTTAAACAACCAAGATGATTCTCAACAAAAGTAATTTTCTGCTTCTCTGGTTCAATTCAATTTATCTTTTTTGAAGCAATTAGTCCCCCTTAGAGTTCCTTTCTGCTCGACTAATTGTGTCTTAGTTCAGGAGTTAAGCGGATCGGTCCATTTAGACAACTACAATAATATCTAGTTAAAAGTGCACATTTTAAAAAAGAGAGTAGTCTCTTTGCTTTGTAAATATTTAAACTGCCAGTTGGAAACCAAAGAGGATTCATTTTTTTTCAAGGTATTTCCCCCCCACGAGGTGTATTCTGATGAATTAATTAGCAGGTAAATTGGAAACTAGTACAGGAGAGAGGACTCAAATATGCACTAAGAAAAATTCCACTACACAACTTGAAACGAGACTCAAAAACACCATAGACCTTGTATTTTTCCTTTGTAAACCAATATGACTTGTTTACCTGAGCCTGTGAGGTAAACTGACCCACTAGACATTGATCCGACTGATGGTCAGATCCCTTTACAGAAGACCAGGGAGTTACAGAAAACTAGCTGGCCAGAGAAGGCCAATTGAAAGGGAGAGCTGCCTGACTTCACAGATCAGGATTTTACATGCCATCAAGCTCATGAACTATAATTGGAAGGATTGGAAAGGTGAAAATTTTTATTCCCAGTCCTTTGGACTTATCATCGAAGTGAAAAGTTCTTTTCCTTTCTTTCCTTCCTTCTTTTCTTTTTCTTCTTTCCTTTTTCCCCTCTTCCTTTTTTCTTCTTCAATATTGAAGTTTGAACTGAGAGCCTTGAACTGAACTGCTAAGCAGGCACTCTTCAGCCCTTTTGGTATTATTAATGTTCAGATAAGTTCTCAAGTTTATACCCATTCCATCATGGACCTCTATCCTTTGATTTACGTTTTTTTTGTTGTTGTTAGGATAACAAATGTGCACTCAGCTTTTTTTCTGGGGGGAGGAGGAGGGAGAAGAGGGAGAAGAGAACGGGAGGTCCTAGGGCTTGAACTCAGGGCCTGGGCACTGTTCCTAATCTTTTTCACTCAAGACCAGAGCTCTACCACTTTGAACCACAGCATCACTTCTGTCTTTTTGGTAGTTATTTGGAGATGAGTCTTACAAACTTTCCTGTCCAGGCCGGCTTTGAACCATGATCCTCAGATCTCAGCCTCCTGAGTTGCTAGGATGAAAGATAAAGTCAGCAGTGCCCAGCTGTCTCAAAATTTTCACCCCTCCTTTTTCAGACTCTGAATAGTGGAGGGAGAAACTATAGTGGGCTGTAAGGCACACTCCAGATTCTCATTCTAATCCACTTGACCTCAACCACTACTGACACACACTCCCAACTTAGGAAACTTCAACAAACTTCAAATTGGGACTTCCATTCTTAAGTGCTCTTTCCCTCCCTCTGGAGTTCTGAGTTCTGGTATCTTTTGGTAAACAGAGAAAGGCAGAAACATCCAGGTTTGGGAGCCAAAGAACCATTTGACTGGATTAGGAACTTCAAGTGGCAAAATTCTCATTACAAAAATCATAAAGAATTCAGAAGAGGCACTCTCCTCAGAACTCCTCTGGAACTTTCCATGGGGTTGGTGTGGGCAGGAGGCTCTTGAGACAGGACATGTGGGCAGAAAGTCAAGCAGCAATATGACATTGAACAAACCAGGAGAAGACACAACTGACCGCTAAACCCAATGCCCTAACACAAACAAGGTACAGGCCTCACAAGATGTACTAACTTGGGCCAGGGCTCCAGATCTTTCTATGTCAGAAGTCAGACAAATTAACAAGTCACTGGCAGCCTAGGTCTAAAGTTGAACTGGGAGCTGGTGGTTGTCTGCTTAGTTTCATGGTCTTGTGTCTGATTTGCCCTGAGGAGGAGGAAGTCCTGAGCTGGCTCTGCCCACCCCCCTTTCCCAGCAAGTGCCAAGTAAACCATTCACCAGATGGGTGGTAAGAAATAAAAAAGAAACTACCCCAACCTGCCCAACTGGTTCTGAGGCTTGAACAGCCCAACCCTTTGTACAGCCCAGGACTCCAGGCCCTGTTCTCAAGAAACCCCCAGACCCAACAGCACACACCACCTCTCAGCCACATTCACCTCTTTAACATATCCTAGAGGTTTTAGGGTGCCACGTTTGTCCACAGGAAATAAAACGATTTGGAGAGGAACATTTGTATTAACAAGGAACAGAAGAGTGTGCGACTGAGTGACAATTGTAGACACAGCAATGAGCTGGGAAATAAATCCCTGTGATCTGGAAGGAGGGGAGAAGGGGGGAAGGGAGCAGCTACAGCCCAATTAAAGGAGCAGCATAGACCCCAAGGGTTTGCAGCAGGGCTACCTGAACCGCTTGCCTTCTCAGAAATCTTAGGGGACTCTGGGATAGAGCAGAGCAGGCGATGTGTTCCTTCTTTATTTCTGCTGCAGACGTAGCTTCTATGCATAAATATGCATGGAAGCAAATTGAGAGGATGGAGGGCTTTTCTTAGCATCTGGGTAGGAAAGACAAGGGGCTGCTAGATCCTGCAACAAGCTAAGCCTGGAGGAGCCACCCTGCAAACCTGTAAACTGCCTGACTGCAGGAAGAGAATTAGAAATTGGCCCTAGCCTTGAGAAAGTCTTGAAGGATCCAATAGACCTTTCCATTAATGAGCTTGGAGAACCCAGAACACTTCGTTCTAGAATGGGCTTTGACAGAAACAGGCTTTCTGACGCTCAGGCCCTGGGACCCTGGGTGCAGTTATTGTGGCCCCACTTCTTTTTGTGTGTTTCTATCACATTGGATTGTTCCACATCTCCTCCTGAAAGAATGAAGTTTGCGACTTCAATCACTGCTGGACCCTGGTGTACAGCTTACAGGGGCAGTCCCCACACACAGCTGTGCTCAGCCACAGCTGCCTCTGATTGTTTCAAAGACCAACCCCCATTCCTTGGTACCCACAAATACGTACTGATTGCTGAACACAGATTTGTAAATATTTTACTATCACACACTTGTTAATTCAATATAATGTATTTGTACCCAGTCCTGGGGGTTGAACTCAGGGTCTGAGTGCTGTCCTTGAGCTCTTTGCTCAAGGTTGGTGCTCTACTACTTGAGCCAAAGCTCCACTTCCAGCTTTTTGGTAGGTGATTGGAGAGAACAGTCTTAGGACTTTCCTGTACAGGCTGGCTTCAAATCATGATCCTCAAATCTCAGCTTCCTGAAAAGCTAGGATTGCAGGTGTGAGCCACAGGTGCCTGACTATGTCTATCTATCTCTCCCACTGACCTAGAAGCTGGTTGAGGTCAGCAAGATATCTGCATCGCTCAGTAGAGTGGCAGGCAGGTAATAGATGGGTCTGTTCAACCATTTGTGTTACTTTTTCATAATGTCCATCGTGGCATATTTTTCTGTGCTTGAGCTAAGCAGAATTTATGAAAATCCAGGTCTAAAATATGCTGCTTTATTTTTTCATGTGTCATGGGGCTTGAACTCTGAGCCTGGGAGCTGTCTTGAGCTCTTCAGTTCAAGGCTAACTGCCCTACCCCTAGGCGTTGTCCCTGAGCTCTTCAAGTCTCACGGTCTTTAGTGCCCCAACTGGCTTTGAACCGTGATCCTCAGATTTCAGCCTCCTGAGTAGCTAGGATTATAGGCGAGAGCCACTGTACCCAGCATGCCTTTTTGACAGGTCCTCATTTTTATCTTTTAAGAGAGATTAAAAAATGAAAGTATTTATCCAAGAGAGGAAATAATAACAAGATTAGAGTCAGGCATTGGGAGCCAGTTACTCAAGAGACTGAGCTCTGAGGATTACGGGTTCAAAGTCAGGTAGGAAAGTCTGTGAGACTTTTATCTCCAATTAATAAGCAAAAACCTGGAAGTGGAGCTGTGGCTCAAGGGTTAGAGCTCCAGCCTTAAGTAAAAAAAGTCCAGGGGCTGGGAGTTTGGCCTAGTGGTAAAGTGCTTGCCTTGCATGCACGAAGACCCGGGTTCGATTCGTTGGTACCACATACATAGAAAAAAAGCTGGAAGTGGTTCTGTGGCTCAAGTGGTAAAGCACTAGCTTGAGAAACATCCAAGGACAGTGCTCAGGCCCTGAGTTCAAGCCCCACGACTGGCCAAAAAAAAAAAAAATCCAGTGAGAGTTCAAGGCCCTGAGTTCAAGCCCCAGTAGAAAGTCTAGTGCTCAAAAATAAAAGCTTGGATAAGCCAGATACCGGTGGCTCATGTCTGTAATTCTAGCTACTTAGGAGTCTGAGATCTGAAGCTGGCACTCTGAAGCTAGCCTGAGCAGAAAAGTACCCATGAGACTCTTATTTACCTCCAATCAACTACTCAAAAAAACCCAAAACCAAAACCAGAAGTGGTGCTGTGACTCAAAGTGATAGAGTACCAGCCTTGAGCTCAGAGACAGCCCCCAGGCCCTGAGTTCAAGCCTCACAGCAGACCAACAAAAAAAATTAAATAAACAAAAAAGGCTTGTATATAATCAAGCCATTTCACAAAGAATAGGCTTTCTTGATTGGAAGGCAGGCTGTCAAACTGGGTGAAAATAATAGAGCAATTCCTCCGGGGCATATCAAGTTCAAGGGTCACCATGAAGCACATTTCACGTGCTCTTTTCTGAGTCATCACAGACCAGCCTTTTCCAGCTGCAGCATCACTGTGTTCTGTATTCAAGCCTATTATCCCTGGTGAAGCTTTGTATCCCTTTAAATCATTATGTTCTGGCCTTTGGAGCCATTTGATAGAAAAAGTAATTATAGGCAGACTACCGAGACAAAACCCCCCATTCTTTTGCGGCTTTTTCCGATCAGGAATAAAGACTTTAGAGGTAAGGATTCAAATGTGGCTGGAGGAGACATTCTCCTTTGTGTAACAGACAGCTCCTCCTCTCTCCCAGACAGAATTAATGGTGACAAATGACAAGGCCTACACAAATGCTCTGCTGCACTGGCCAGGCTTCGGTCACAGCCAGCTGTGGGAGAAGATTTATCCTCCCCTGGGGATGGCTCTCTCTGCAGGTCTTTTGCTTTGAAATCGCTTGGCCCTCTGTTCAGTGATTGTGGGGACCCAGCGCTGGTTAGTGAGGAAGGGAGTGCTTATCTTCAGCATTGGCAGCAAATCCGAGGGTCGCACTGTCCCTGATCCCTGACACTCATTTGCTGCTACCTCTCCCGCCCCCATTCTGTCACTTCCTGGTGACATCACAGCTCACCCAACCAAGCGGCTCTGTGGAGAAGCATTTTATGTGAGGTAATTTATGGCCTTAATACTGTTAGCCATGTGGCATCTTTTATGTTATTACAATTAGGCAGAAGCTAGAATGAAATTTTAGAGAGGAAATGTGTGTGTGTGTGTGTGTGTGTGTGTGTGTGTGTATGTGTGAGAGAGAGAGAGACATATACATATATATGTACATATATATTATGCCATATATATATATGTTTCAATTATATATGTATGAGTTGGAAGTTGTTGTTGTTGTTGTTGTTTTTTGTCAATTGTGGGGCTTGAACTCAGGACCAGGGCACTGTCCCTGAGCCTCTTTGTGCTCAAGCCATAAAGTATTGTGTTTTTTTTTTTTTTTGCCAGTCGTGGGGTTTGAACTCGGGGCCTGAGCACTGTCCTTGGACTTTTCTCAAGACTAGAGCTCTATCACTTGAGCCATAGCACCACTTCCAGCTTTTTTCTATGTATGTGGTACAGAGGAATCGAACCCTGGTCTTCATGCATGCTAGGCAAGCACTCTACCACTAGGCCAAACTCCCAGCGCAAGCCATAAAGTGTTCTATCACTTAAGCAATGATACCACTTCTGGTTTGTTTCTGAGTAGTTAATTGGAGATAAGTCTCATGGGGACTCTTATGCCCAGGCTGGCTTCTAACCTAAATCCTCAGATCTCAGCCTCCTGTGTAGCTAGGATTATAGGTGTGAGCCACCAGTACCTGGCCATTTTTTTCCAAGATAAAATAAAGCACTGATTCTTTCTTTCTTTCTTTCTTTCTTTCTTTCTTTCTTTCTTTCTTTCTTTCTCTCTCTCTCTCTCTCTCTCTCTCTCTCTCTCTCTCTCTCTCTCTCTCTCTCTCTCTCTCTCTCTCTCTCCTCTCTCTCTCTCTCTCTCTCTCTCTCTCTCTCTCGCCCTCGCTCTCTCTCGCTCGCTCTCTCTCTCGCTCTCTCTCTCCCTCACTCTCTTGCTCTCTCTCGTTCTCTCTTTTATTTCATTTTTCTTTCTTTGTTCTGGTACTGAGACTAGAATTCAATGCCTGGACACTGTCCCTTAGTTTATGCTCAGGGCTGGTTTCTACCACCTGAGCCACAGCTCCACTTCTGGAACTTTACTGATTTGCTGGAGATAAGTCTATGGTTTTGCTGCTTGAGGTGGCTTTGAATCACCATCTTCAGATCTCAGGTTCCTGAATAGAGTAGCTGGGATTACAATCATGAGTCATCAGAACCCAGAAACTTTCACTACTTTCTCCTATCAATTACCACCACCTCACACAAACTGAGATCTGGGGAAAGCTATATTGTTTGCATGTGGCTGGGAAGGTCTTTGAGAACTCTCTTTCTCCCTCTCATTCACTTTGAATTTGTGGCCAATTTATCTTGAGATGGTGACCGCATGCTGTGAATTTCTTTTTTTCCTTTAACAGATTTTCTTATTACAATGAAAACAATTATTTCCTTCCTTCCTTCCTTCCTTCCTTCCTTCCTTCCTTCCTTCCTTCCTTCCTTCCTTCCTTCCTTCCTTCTCCTTTCTTTTCTTTTGGTCAGTCCTGGGGCTTGAACTCAGGGCCTGATCACTGTCCTTGGGCTTTCTCAAGGCTACCGCTCTACCACTTGGGTCACAGCACCACTTCCCACTTTTTCAGTGAATGTGGTACTGAGGACTCGAACCCAGAGGTTTGTGCATGCCAGGCAAGCACTCTACCACTAGGCCACGCTCCAAGTCGGCTGTTCTTCTCAACAACAACAACAAACAAAATCCTAAAAAGAGTAAGAAGTCCCTCCCATCATCTCCACACTTGATCATCTCCCCTGCATTAGCTCCCGTGCATCATCTCATTGTCTTCCTATCCCATGTCTCTGCACCCCAGCTGCAGTGCCAGCATACTGAATAAGTTCCTCTGTTGAAGCTAAACTACCCTTAGGTGCCCTGAGCAATACTGGGGACAATGTGATTTGTTAACTCCCAGTTTTGCCCTGTATTACTTAAAAGAGGACTTTCAACTGGAGGTATTTATAATCATGTCTCCATCTTCAAAGCACTTTATGGCATTAACTAATTAAACCTCAGCAGCACCTTTGATTAACTTCTTTTTATAGATGTGGGAAAAGAGAGCTGGAAATTATAAGAAGCACCCTTGGCCGTGATGGAATCTGCATGCCAAGGTAGGATTCCGATTCCAGGCTTCCTCTCACAAACCACACACCTGTCTCCTTCCTTCCAGTCTTTTTTTTTGTGGTAAAGCTACTTATCACCTTTTCAGTGCCGATTACAGTTCATCCTGCATGGCCTTATGTCATAATTTGATGCAATTCTTCAGTCAAAGGAGTAGCTGGAAAAGGTGACCAAGACATCCAGTTTCTCATGTGTCCTGGTACCTTCCTTTAGTTTCTTCTTAGACCGAGTCCATTCAGGAACCCAAGAGAATCCAGCCTTATCTGGCAACAGCCCCAAGAATTTCTCCTCTCCATATGTCCAGATAGAAAGCTAGGGAGTAACTCAAAGTCAGAAAATTCTCAGCAATGACATCTTCCCCAACCTTCTCGCAATACAGGCAGTTCCAGCTCTGTGGGATTCTGACTGATTGATGGGTAAGGGACTGAGATTCGCATCCGGGGCTCGAAGTGAAAGGGTGAGTGAGGCCTGGCTCTGCGTGTGTCCTGGAGCCTCAAAGGCTGTCCGGGACAGGTGCAAGACTGACCATCTGAACCAATACTTGGTAGAAATGAAATGTGTGCTTGTGTGTATACATGCATGTATGCATGTATAGGTGCTGGCTCCTCCTCCTAGCTTTCTGATAGTTCTCTCAAATATACCCAGTCTCAAAGAAAATTTACTATCTCTTCTTAAAACTTTGTTGAAGCAGACCGTTGGTGGCTCACACCTATAATCCTAGCTACTCGGGAGGCTGAGATCTAAGAATCACGGTTCAAAGCTAGCCTGGGCACAAAATCCATGACTCTTATCTCCAATTTGCCACCAGAAAACCAGAATTGGTGCTGTTACTCAAGAGGTAGAGCACTAGCCTTGAGCTGAAGAGCTTAGGGACAGCGCCCAGGTCCAGAGTTCAAGAAGATCACCCCCTTCCCCCCAAAAAAAGACTTTGTGAAAGTTGGCATCTGTTCTCTCTGGCTTCAGATTTCTAGGTCATCTGTCTCTCTCTCCTTTGTCCAGCTGAACAGTTTTCCTGGCCCAATTCTGTCCTCTAATTCCACAGAAGAGACCTCACTTGCTCAAAAACTGGGTATGCTGTAGCCTCCTAATTTGTTTTCTTCCTCTTGACTTCCCTGCATACCACATGCTAACTCTAGCACACCATTTTGCAGAGGTTCTCCTTACTCAGAATCTTTTTTTCTTGCCAGTCCTGGGGCCTGTCCTCAGGCTTTCTCGAAGGTAGTGCTTTACCACTTGAGCCATAGCACCACTTCTGGCTTTTTTTTCTATGTATGTGGTACCAAGGAATTGAACCCCGGTCTTCACGCATGCTAGGCACGCACTCTACCACTAGGCCAAACTCCCGGCCTATTCACTCAGAATCTTTTAGCTGCTCCCAACCTTGTGGCTTTTGGCTGTCCACAGCCCCTTCTCTCCATTTGGCAGGGCTGACTCCTTCCCGCCCTGAGCACATCCTGTGTTTTCCACCTTTGTACCTGAGCTCTTGAAGCCACTCTTCCTGTCATTCCTCTCCTCTCTCTACTTAACAAATGGCAACTTCTCAAGATCCAAACCAGCTCTGGCCTTGACTTCCTTCTTTCCCAGCTGGTTTGCTATCACATTGCTAGTTAATCATTCTCAAATATTGTGTTTTCTCACCTTTCCAGTGGCAGAGGTGTGGGCACAGGAAATGTGCCTTTATCTCTCTTTCAGTCCTGTGCCACCCTCCAGTGCCCACTGTGAAAGCCAATTGCCATGCCCCATACTGGGAGCAAAAAGGCAAACAAGGCACGGGAAGGAATTCACAGGTGAATGGTGCAGACCAACATGCAAATACATAATGATGATCAAGTAGAAATAATTTAGTAAAGCCACGCCTCAAGGGTCTGGGGATACAGAGGAGGGCTCTGGAAACATGCAGCAAGGCAAGGCCTCACTCAGCTCTCCTCTGCTCACTTTGGAGACGTTCTGCAGGCAGACATACCAGGTAGACAAAAGCCATGGCGGGCTGTTCAAAGGCCTAGAGGCAGACATGCAGCTTGGAAGGGAAGGCCTGAGGAAGGAGCCAGGAAACTAGACAGACTCCAGATCCATGCATAAAGAAAAAAAAGATAGGCGTTGGCAGCAACAGGTAAACAAGCTATGATTAGAGACACCTAGAGATTTTTGAGGGGCTGAACAAAAGCTGAGATCATGGGAATAGAAAAGTCTTGATTTGAGTTATGTTTGGAGGAGAATACATAATTGAGCTTGAACTTGATGTGCCACTAGATATGGTAGGAGAGGGAGAAAAGGAGAAAAAGGATGTCTCTTACCTTGGGGTGGGGGGAGAGAGAAAGGGAGGGAGAGAGAGAGAGACTCCTGATCCAGATAGAAACCTGAGACAAATACCATCATTTCTACTGTTTTGTTTTTATGTGTGTGGGGTGGGGGGAGCGGGAGGAATGAGACTGGGGCAGAGGTGACAAATGGAATGCAGGCAAATAGTTTTAGTGCCTAGCTTAGAGCCTGGTAAATGGTGATTACTTCACAGTGTTTGTGGGATGACCATGCAATGCAGGCATGCAAGCAATTAATTCTTTTCCTTTCTTGCCAGTCCTGGGCCTTGAACTCAGGGCCTGAGCACTGTCCTTGGACACTTCAGGCTTTTTCTGTGTTTGTGGCACTGAGGAATCAAACCCAGGGCTTTGTGCATGCTAGGCAAGTACTCTGCCACTAGGCCAAGCTCCTGGCCCACAGACAGTTAATTCTTGAGTTGATTCCATCTCCACAGGGCCTGGTTTTCATGGAGAAGAAGGAGGTGTGTACTGGGACTTGGATGGCTGTGAAATGAGGCCGGCCTGTCAGGACAGTAAGTGGCATGCTGGACGCACAGTCATTGCCATCTTGAGGGAGAGGGACAAAGGAAGAGAGAAGGATGTAAAGAAGTAGATGAGTGAGGAAAACAAAAACCAATAAGAGAGAGATGTCAGAAAAGGTCAGATTCACTCAGAAGATTCCAGGCTCTTCAGCTAAGTCAGCACGTAAGAGGCCATGGAATTTAAATATTGCTGGACATGTTTCATGGCACAGTGCATGGCCATTAATTTCTTTGGCATTTTCAATGCTTCCTTGCTGCTAAATACTCCCAGCATGTCCAGGTTAATAGGAAATTGGCAAGCCAAGGATATTTTATGCCTGCATTGCTCTAGTGAAAGCCATGGTATTGGGCAATTTTAATAAAAGGGGTAGACAATGTTTAAACAGGTCCAACAAATGCTTTTTAAGAGATGAGAACGCACTTCCCTCGCCTTAATTGCTTTTTCTGCTACTAGACGCTAATTGGTACTGCAAGGTAACACTCCAGGGGACGTCTCAGTACATGCCAATGGCAGGCAATGTGACTCTATGCATTTACCTTCCATAACTCAGACAGGAAAACACAAACGCCCATGTTAGGTACAGCTGACAGTGCATCCTGTCACATCAACCACAAGCACGAGAAGTAGTTTATCTAAATGTTTTGCTTCCAAATAGCATAAGATTTCTTCCCTATTTTCTTTTCGATTTTTCTTTTCCTTCCTTCCTTCCTTCCTTCCTTCCTTCCTTCCTTCCTTCCTTCCTTCCTTCCTTCCTCCCTCCCTCCCTCCCTCCCTCCCTCTCTCTCTCTCTTTCTCTCTCTCTCTCTTTCTTTCTTTCTTTCTTTTCTTTGTCATGGGTCTTGAACTCTGGGCCTGGGCACTATCCCTAAGCATTTCCGCTAATGGCTACTGTCCTACCCTAAGGCTTGGGTGTTCTCCCTGAGCTCTTCTCCACAAGGCTACGCCCTGCCACTTAAAAGTCACAGCACCACGTCCAGTTTTCTAGTGGCTAATTGGAGATAAGAGTCTCACGGTCTTTTGTGTCCTAGCAGTCTTTGAACCTTGATCCTCAGATCTCAGCCTCCTGAGTAGCTAGGATCATAGGTGTGAGCCACCGCGCTTGGCTTCTTCTTTCCTATTTTCTTAGGATCAGAATTAGGGTTCAGAATTAAATGTCATGTTCTAGCAATTGCCTCCACTTTTTTTTTTATGCCAGTCCTGGGGCCTGGACTCAGGGCTTGGGCACTGTCCTTGGGTTTTCTCAAGGCTAGAGCTCTACCACTTTTGAGCCACAGCACCACTTCTGGCCTTTTCTGTATATGTGATACCAAGGGATTGCATGTTAGGAAAGCACTCTACCACTAGGCCAAACTCCCAGCCTAATTTCCTCCATTTTTACTGATGAAAAATGTTTGTAAGAGGTGTACAATTAGTGCACTCTTGGTGCTAAGTGACAGAAAACCTAATATTGCTTGGCTTAAGCAAAACTGAAATTTACTGAGCTTTGTAAATGAAATATCCAGAGAGTAGGCCTGGCTTCAGACATAGCTAGATTCCAGAGACCAAATGATATCTACCTCCAATGTTTTATTTTCTACCACTTATCCCGCCTCCCCCATCTAGCCCAGAATTTAAGTGCCTGTGGTGGAAGATGGCTGCTTCAGCCCTGTGCTCCAGAAGGGGAGAGAGTCTTCTGCCATGTCATTGGCTATGATGTGGTCATGAGACTCTATCTCTACAGTGCCTGCTTATGGAGCCAGTGTGTCTTCCATCTGGAGGCAGTGTAGATAGGACAGAAGGTGATGCTGTAGAAAGGCAGAGGTATTCCTGGAAAGCTACGAGAGGCTTGCTGTTTTACGTAATATTAATTTTTTAATGTGCTGATTCTGAGGCTTATACTTAGGTCCTTATGTTCTCATTTGCTTTTTTTTTTTCTCAAAGGTGGTGCTCTACCTATTTGAGCCACGCTTTTTGCTGGTTAACTGGAGATAAGAATCTCTTGGATTTATCTGCCCAACCTTAGAACTGTAATCCTCAAAGCTTAGCCTCCTAAGTAGCTAGAATTATAGGTGTGAGCTCCTGGCTATTTTTAAATAACCTCTAAAAAAGGCTAAAGTCTGTCCTCAGACTCAGGGAGAAATATTCAAAAGAAGAGTTAATGATCTGAGGAAAGCTTAATAGAGTCAAGTGTTTCTCAGCTGGGAGTCTCCCTCTCTTTTTCTTTGTCCTTTTAGTTATCTATTCTGAGTTCAAATCTTTGAAGTGCTTCTTCTAGAACAAAGTATTTAGTATATATTTCTTGTGAGGAATGTTTCTAATTTAAGAACTCAAGTCTTCTTGCTTTTGTGTGTTATTTTGTTTTGGTTGTTGTTCATTTGTCTGGGAATGTTGAGTTCTGGTGGTTTGGTCATTACTTTACCTGTATATTGGGGCCAGATGCACATGGAAATCTGTCTTTACAAAGACCTCCTGGGTTAAATCCCCAGTACCAAAAAAAGAAAAGAAAAAGAAAAGAAAAGACTAAGATCTCTGCTCTGAACACCTCCATTTCTTTACTTCTCATTATTCTGCGTCCTTCAGGTGCTACCTGTTATCCACTGTCTTTACATAGTCATCTTTGCCAGCCATGTCCCCTAGAATTTAGACAACCACTAGTTGTATCCATTTGCCAGATGGAAAATCTAAATTCTTTGAACACTGCTGAAAGTATCTGAGTGATCCGGTGTGCTCTGTGTCAGGAGGAGGCGGGAGTTGTGCAGGAGCTTTGAGTCCTACTGCCTGCAAATCTCACTTGCTGTTCACAAAGTCTCACTTTGTTTGTGTAAAAGAGTCAGTGCCACACCCTCTGGAATCTGCTTGGAGCCCACTTCTTCTGTGTGTGTGTGTGTGTGTGTGTGTGTGTGTGTGTGTGTGTGTGTGTGTGTATGTGTGATGTGTACATATACAAGTATGGGGGCTTGAACTCAAGGCCTAGGCACTGTCACATAGCTTTTTCACTCAAGGATGGTGCTCTCTCACTTGAGCCACAGCTCCATTTCTGGCATTTTACTGGTTAATTGGAGTTAAGAGCCTCATGGACTTACCTGCTTGAGATGTCTTTGAACCTCGATCCTCGTATCAGCCTCCTATATAGCTAGGATTACAGGTGTGAGCCACCAGTACCCTATTTCACTTTTATACTTATTTCTCCAAAATCTGAAATAAATAAATGGGCTCTCTGGATTTGCCACAAAGGAAGCCTGATCTTTCATCATACAATATAATGCCTTTGCTAGAAAATGGGCCCCAGCAGTTCACATTGGTAATTCTGGCTACTCAGGGGGCTGAGATCTAAGGATCCTATTTAAAGCCAATGTAGGCAGGAAAGTCCATCAAACTCTCAACTCCAATAACCATCACAAAGTTAGAAGTGTCAGTGTGTCTCAGGTGGTAGAGCATTAGTCTTAAAGAAAACAGCCAAAGGAGAGCAAGAGACCCTGAGTTCAAGTCCTAATACCAGCACACACAAAAAATCCTTTGCTAGAATCACCAAAGAGGACCAAAATAACTACCACCATATTTGCAAGTTTTATTGTAAGTTATCTCAGTACCTCCTGCTTTAATAAACCATGCTATCCCTTGGTAGCTTAAGAACAACAAACTATTAACTTCCTCTTCTGTAGGTCTGAATTGGTAGGTGGGTGGCAGACCAGGGTCTCTAGCAAGTAGGCTTGAGCTTCATCTCATGGTGGCAGTAAAGTTCTCAGCAACAAGTGTATCTATCGTGCTTCTGTCTAACTCTCTAATGTTCCATTGGCCAACACAAGTCATGTGACCATGTCCAGACTCAGCCTGTAAAGTCACAATCTAGATGTCCGGTGGAAGTTCAGTTCCACTGGTGTCCATGCCTGGGAAAACCTATTAGCTAGGTACTGGTGGCTCAGGCCTATGGTACTTGCTGCTGAGAAGGCTGAATTCTGAGGACTGAAATTCGAATCCATCCTGGGAAGCCAAGTATGTAAGACTATCTAACCATCAAAAATCTCTCAAGTGGTAGACTTGCAGTCATTAAGTGGAAAAGCTAAGGGAGAGTTTAAGGCCCTGAGTTCAAGCCCCACAAGTGGCATAACATAAATTAATAAATAAACTTGTCATTATGTTCAATATCTACATCATATTCTCTCCTGAAAGATGAGAATTACTTGGGAAGATGTCAAGGCAAACCCATTACTAGGTAGAGTATCTGTCAGAGATTTATAGAGAGCAAAAATGTGAACTTCGTATTGATTTATTAGCATCCAAGGAATACAGTCTGTTCTTTGAGACATTACCTCAATTATAAAATCAAACCACTGAAGAAGCGGGAGTCGTTGTTAGAAGCAGGAAGCCCCGGAGTGCTATCGTAGGCAACGACAATGTGCTGAGTAGTTCGAAAAGCTAGATGAAACTGAACGTGATGGAGAGGTCTGGAAGTCCGTGCCTAGAACCTGAAGCAGGAGAACTGTAAGCTGTGGCTAGCCTGGGACTACACAGGGAAGCCCTGTCTCAAAATGAGGCCAGGAATTTGGCCTAGTGGTAGAGTGCTTGCCTAGTATGCACTAAGCCATGGGTTCAATTAATTGGTTACCATATACATAGCAAAAAACCAGAAGTGGTGCTATGGCTCAAGTGGTAGAGTACTAGCCTTTAGAAAGCCCCAGATAGTGCCCAGGCCCTGAGTTCAAGCCCCAGCACTGGCAAAAAAAAAAAAAAAGAAAAGAAAAAGAAAGAAAGAAATGATAAATATTTGAGGAGAAATATTCTGAGGTAGACATTACATAATCTATCCATGTCTTAAAACCTTTACGTGGTACCCCATATATGTTTTATGTATCTGTTATGTTTTATGCATGTGGAGAGGTGATTCCTATAGATGTTACAGCAGAAGAATTGTTGATGGCAGGGCAGGGGGTGTGGTACAAATGTTAGAGTGCCTGTCTGGCAAGCTCAAACCCTGAGTTCAAAACCCAGGACTGTTCCCTCAAAAAAAAAAAAAGTTGATAATGAGGGTGATTGCTTCCTAATTGAGCTCTGGTACCTTTCCCAGCAGAACTGGGGCTGCCAGGAGTCTGTGCCTGGCTGCCAGTGTGGGGGGAGGAGTCCACTTCTGTCTAGCTCTAAGGCAATGTCCCTATGCTTCTGGTGAAGAAGCTGCTGAGCCCAGCCTGCCTGAGCAAAGACATAAATAACCAGCACCCTGCCGCCAAACTGAGACCAAAGAGCAGAGACAGGGTGACTGGAACTGTGATCAAAGAGCGGAGTTGATCCCATAGGTACAGAAGACCACCAGAATGTAATAAGGGCTGACAAATGCTATTCTGGAATTCAGTCGGTTTCTTATAAACATTAAAAAATCATAGCCATGGCAGTTCAAGTAAATTTCATCCCTGTACTTCTGTGCTCTGGTCCCAGCACCCTACCTCTCCCTCCAGGAAACTGGGCCTCCTTTCAGTATTCTTCCCTTCCATACACCAGGAACATTATCCAGATTTTTATTCATTCATTCATTCATTTTTGTGCTGGTTCTAGAATTATAGGTGTAAGCCCAGACCACCATCTAGATTTTAAGTAAAATTGATATTTTTTGGCGGGAGAGGCAATCATGGGGCTTGAACTCAGGGCCTGGTTGCTGTCCTTGAGCTTTTTTTGCTCAAGGCGAATGCTCTACCACTTGAGCTACAGCACCATTCCCAGTTTTTCAGGTGGTTAATTGGAGATAAGAGTCTCATGGACTTTCCTGTCTGGATTGGCTTTGAACTGTGATCCTCAGATCTCATCTTCCTGAATAACTAGGATTACAGTAAACCACTAGTGCCAGGCGTGTGCAGTGTGTGTGTGTGTGTGTGTGTGTGTGTGTGTGTATTCCAGTCCTGGGGCTTGAACTCAGGGCCTGAGCACTGGCCTTGGGCTTTCTCAAGAATAGAACTCTATCACTTGAGCCACAGTACCATTTCTGGCTTTTTCTACATATGTGGTACAGAGGAATCGAACCTGGGACTTCATACATGGTAGGAAAGCACTCCACCATTAGGCCAAATTCCCGGCCCCTTTATTTTTTAAATTGCAATTAGGCAACTGGCTTATTTTAAGGAAAAAACAACCAGACCCTAACCAGGTTTTAAGTGAGCTTTTTTTTTTTTTTTTAATCATGATGCAGTTTACATTTTTCTAGCAAAGAGAACCTACTAAATAATAACACATGCCCGACAATGGTCCCTCACCTGTATTTGCAGGGAAATGAATTTAGGAGAAGAGAGGACAATTTTTAGATACATTTGAAGAAAATGTATGTGCGATGGTGTTCGATGGCACATGGTTTGCGTGGCATGTAAATTGCATGAAATTATAATGTGGAAAGCACAATTGCTAACTGGGGCTAACTTACAGCAATTTCTAGAACTAAAATCCTGCAATACCACCTGGAAGGTTTCTTTTCCATTGCTGAAAGAAAAAAATAGGTTAGGCTCTGTTTCTTTTTCCCTTAAACTGAATCTGTTGTCTAATTGCAATTTTAAGAATATAATGCCCAACATATATTTTTAATTCTTCACTGAAATTGTTCCCCATCATCCTCAATATCCAAGCTCTTAGCTCATATTTATATATTCATGAAATTCGCAGTTCTCAAAGTGGAAGAAATCATAGAGAAATTAATTATTTAGTGAGTTCCAATATTCAGATTTGTGGTTGCTCACTTTGAAACAGAATATAAATTTGAGGGAGGCACATTTAAAATTTAACCAGCGTTAACAAGGATGAACATGCACACGAGCAGGCAGCACGCCATCCAGACAGGATGCAGCTCTTGAGTTGGTGGGGACATGGAGAAGAATTCACATTGTAGCCTCAAATCCCTCTTTTCAAGTGCTGCTCAGAACCAGAGAGCAAGTCTCAGAATTCCGCTCAAGGAGGATTTATTTACACAGCATTTCAGGAGGGTTTAGGAGATGAAATGGGCCCCCAACATCAGCCGCAAGAAGCAGACTGCCTGTCAAGAGAAGGAACCCCTCCTGGGCCTGAGCTTCTTTTGCTCAAGGCCAGAGCTCTACTACTTGAGCCATAGCACCACTTCCAGCTTTGTCTGTTTTATGGGCACTGAAGAACTGAACCTAGGATTTCATGCATATTAGGCAAGCACTCTACCAGTAAGCCACATTCCCAGCTCCCTGAATAGTATTTTTTTTTTGCCAGTCCTGGGGCTTGAACTCAGGAACTGAGCACTGCCCTTGGGATTTTTCCTCAAGGCTAGCGCTCTACCACTTGAACCACAGCTTTTTAGGTCTTCGTGCATGCTAGGCAAGCACTCTACCACTAGACCAACCTCCCAGCCCTGAATAGTATACGTGTGTGTGTGTGTGTGTGTGTGTGTGTGTGTGTGTGTGTGTACTCTTTTATTTATTTATTAATTTTTTGCTCAAGGCTAGCACTCTGCCACCTAAGCCATGGTGCCACTTCTGGCTTTTTCTGTGTATGTGGTATCGGGGAACCGAACCCAGGGCTTTGTGCATGCTAGGTGAGTACTCTACCACTAGGCTATGCTCCCAGCCCCTTGAATAGCATTTTTTTAAGTGGAGAATCAGGTGCCAGGGCTCACCCCTGTAATCCTAACTATTCAGGAACCTGTGATCTGAGGACCACAGTCCAAAGTCAGCCTTGGCAGGGAAGTCCAGGAGACTCTCATCTCCAATGAACTAGCAAAAAGTCAGGAACAGAGCTGTGGCTCAAGTGGGAAGAGTACCAGCTTTGTGGGTAAAAACTAAAGGATAGACTCAAGCCTCAGGATCAGCACCCAAAACAAACAAACAAACATGGATATACAAAAGAGAACCAAGTCTCTTTGCCTGGAAACATTTGCCTACTGTTTCTAAAGAAACAAAAAAAGGGGCTAGCACTTGGAAAAGTAGAGTCACCTAGGAGCTAATACTTTTCTCTTTCTTTTGTGCCATCTGTGATTGTGAAGACTGTCATTTCTTGGCCATTCTGGGTTAGAACAGGAGTCCTGTGAAAGCCAGGCATGGTAGCGCCCACCTGTAACCCCAGCCCTGGAAGAATGAGGCTGGAGGATGCTAGTTTGAGGCCAGCCCTGGCTATATACTGAGACCCAGTCTTCAAAATAAGAAAAAAGAAAGAAAAAGTCGTGTGTAAAGTAGTTTCTTTTGAAAGTTAAATAAGGAAGAGCTAATGGAGGGAGGATGAAACAGCAATAGAGAGGGCAAGTAGGATCAAAATACAGACTATACATGAATGGTAATATTGCAACGAAACCCTCCCTTTGTATACTTGATATGTACTAACAAAAATAAATGCTGAATAAAATAAAAGGGACAAGAATGTGTCTCCTGTGACTTTGTGTTAGCAGCACCAGAACCTCCAGGTGGAAACACAGGTGGTGTGTGGATAGTCTGAGCCAGGGAGTTCTGGGGCCCAAGTATACTGGAGGATGTAGCTCCAGTGCTGACCAGCCAGCCTCCTCAGAAACCCCAGCAGCCCTTGCCCCCAGCCTTGAAGAACAAAGACCAAATTCATACCTGAGGGGAAAACACAGCCTCTTCTAGAGGGTTTTATGTACCACAAAAGCCCCGGGCAGAAAAGCCAGGGCCAAGCTGGGAATGTGGCCTAGTGGTAGACCGCTTGCCCAGCATGCACGAAGACCTGGGCTTGATTCCTCCGTACCACATATATAGAAAAAACCAGAAGTGGTGCTGTGGCTCAAGTGGTAGAGCTCTAGCTTTGAGAAAATCCAAGGACAGTGCTCAGACCCTGAGTTCAAGCCCCAGGACTGGCAGAAAAGAAAAAAGCCAGAAGTAGAGGTGTCAGTTCAGTGGTAGAGCACTAGCCTTGAGCAAAACAGCTCAAGATCAAGCCCCAGTAAGGACACACACACACACACACACACACACACACACACACACACACTGTGCTATAGACTCTTTTTCCAGGCACTTGAATTGCTTGAGAGCTTGTTTTCTAGAACACCTGGAAAGTGTGGACCTCTTTGCAGTGGTCAACAAATGACTCACACAGGAGGATGTGTTTTCTTTGAGCAGCTCAGCTAGGTGACAGCACCAAGTCACTGCACTCAGACCTTTTTTGGTTGATTCCATTTGTTCCTTCCTGGTTGTCTCACCTAAATTCTGTATGCTTGAGCCACCTTTGCCTTCTGTCTGGTGCTCCCTGTCGTGTCTTTTCTTGTTTCTCCAGTGGACAGTAGAAATCTGCTTCCCAGAACCCCATATGCTTGGATTGAGGCAGGGGAACTGCTGTGATTCCTGAGCCTGGCTGTGAGGCCTTGGTCAGGACAGTCACAGACGACACTGGACCACCCAAGCTTGAGGTACCGGCTGCTTCCAGTGCATCAAGCCAGTGTGGCATTTGATCTCATGGAGGTAATGGATGGGCATCTGGTTCAAATCTCCACATTTCTCAAATACAGGTCATTAAATAAATAAATAATCAAGAAGCCAGGTGCCTCACACCTATAATCCTAGCTTCTTAGGAGGCTGAGATTGGAGGATCGCAGGTCAAAGCCAACCCCAGGTAGGAAAGGCTCTTATCTCTAATTAACCACCAGAAAACTGGAAGTGGTGCTGTGGCTCAAAGTGGTAGAGCGCTAGGCTTGAGCTGAAGAGCTCAGGGACAGCACCCAAGCCCAGAGTTCAGGCCCCATGACTGAGAAAAGAAGAAAACAAAAAGAAAAAGAAAAATGCAGGAAGCTGGCTCTGCCTCAAGGACCTGACCAGTGACCTCTCATCCTCTAGACTTCTCTCACCGTGACCTGTGCATCCGACATCCATTTCCCGGATGTGGTTTCTCCTTCGATTCTGAGTAAGTTGGCTGTGTCCCATTTCCTACAGGAAATGTGTGCTGTGAGCTTGGCCCAAATGGCTGCCAAAGATGGTCACTTTCTCCTTCTCTTTTTTACCTACCCTCTTTCCTCTGCCCCTCACTGGAGGCCAGTAGGGTTGTCAGGAGACAAAGTAGCTTGACTATTTTAGAAAGAACAAAAGAACTTAAAAGGAAAAAGAAGAGAAAAGAAGAGATTTAACAAGGTCTCTTTGGCTGCACCTTCCTACGAGCCAGGCCCCTGGGAGATGCTTGGAACGGTGTGCAAATTCTCAGGAGTGTTTTACTCTTTTATAATGCATGGGGACCAACGGTGGAGTTTCCAGGTCTTCTCACTGACTTCCCTCTCACCTCCTCACTTCCTCAGCAGGTGCAAGTGAGCCTGTCCCAAATGTCTGACCAGCACAGAGGCTTTCTCGGAAGCTTGGAACAGGTGGTGTGTGAACAGTCCAGAGTCGCCGTGAGCTTTGCTTCCTGTGTGGGCCTCTATGTAACCCCACAGTCCCAGGCTCTGAGGAATCCTTATTCCCAGACGGCCTCTGGTCCATGAGAATGACACTTCTCCTGACTGATGGGATTTAGCTTGTCCCTTCCTCCCCGTCCTGTCCTTCCTTCCCCTCTTCCCCTCTTCCGTCTCCTCCCTCCCACACCTCTCTGCTCCTGTCCTCCCCCCTTCTCCTCACCCCTCTCCTCCTTTCCTCTTTGCTGTTTGTTTGTAAACAGCTGAGTCTTATAGGCTGAGTGGTTCCTGCTCCTTGAGCCACAATGCCACGTTCAGCTTTTTCTTTTTTATGTAGCACTGAGCAATTGAACCCAGGGCTTCATGCATGAAAGGCAAGCACTCTACCATTAAGGCACATTCCCAGTCCCTAGCTGGAAATATTCATGATTTTTTTTATTTGTTCGCTTATTTGTTTTGCCAGTCCTGGGGCTTGAATTCAGGGCCTGAACTGTCCTTGGGCTTTCTCAAGGCTAGAGCTCTACCACTTGAGCCACAACACCACTTCCAGCTTTTTCTATGCATGTGGTACAGAGAAATCATGCATGCTAGACAAGCACTCTACCACTAGGCCAAACTCCCAACCCTGTAGCTGGAAATATTCTTAAAATAGATAAGCCTAAGATACTCAAAATGATTTAGGAAGCACTAGTGGTCATAAAAAGCAAGAAAATCTGGAACCACACAATCAGATGCAAAAAGAACAAGTAGATATAAAAATAATTATTAGGTTTTACTGGGAATAAAAAGCTGCAATCATTGAAGCAAAAAGTGTGTGATTTGTGGGATCAGGAGTTTGGTAGAGTGCTTGCTTGGCATACACGAAGACCAGCGCTGGATTCCTCAGTACCACATACATAGAAAAAGCTAAAAGTGGTGCTATGACTCAAGTTGCAGAGTTCTAGCCTTGAGAAAGCCCACGGACAGTTCTCAGGCCCTGAGTTCAAGCCCCAGGACTGACAAAATAAATGCTATTTGGATATACTCTAGACTCCACACATTAGGGCAGGTAATTGAAGTATCTGGGAAAGAATGCTGAGAAACTTAGTACTGAGAGAGTAAACTGCGAAACATCATTCAGAAAACATGGAAACTAGATCAAACCACTCCAGTAGGGCTCTTATGCAATTTTCAATAAAGCAAATAGAGACTGATAGATGAGACATGTGTAGAGGGGATGGCTGAGAAATTTCTGGAACTGAAGCCAGAAGAACACAACTTGTGCTGGAAATAGGTAAGTCTTGGTTTGGTTTGGTTTGGTTTCAGCATTGGGGCTTGAACCTCAGTGCCTGGGTGTTGCCTCTTAGCTTTTACCCTCAAGGCTGGCACTCTACCACTTAAGCCACACCTCCAGTTTTATCTCTGTGCTGCTTAATTGGAGATAAGAGTCTCTTGGCTTTATCTTCTCTGACTAGTCTGGAACAAGATCCTCAGATCTCAGACTCATGAGTAGCTGGGATTACAGACATGAATCACTAATACCCAACTTACTGATCTGAGTCCAGTGTCATTTTGCATCACTACTCGTCTTCTTTATCCAATTCTGTTTCTGGAGAAAGTGGGTCATAAACAATTCTACCCCCACAGAGCAACCTCTGGGCCCGGCCCACTCCATGTTGTTTCCAGGTGACAGGGAGCAAACACCTCTGCTTTGAGAAGCCACCACTTCTCCAGGTGTCATTTCATCAAAATGAAATCCTGACATGTTTTCATCTCTACAGCTTCTTGCCATTAAGAGCCTATAATTAAAATAATTAGAAGAAGAATCTTGCCTGGTAATCAGTCTACATTTCAATAAACCATTTTAAAATTCACAGTCCAGAGCTATTACCTTATTATTTAAGCATGATTTCTATTATATAAATTGTCACCACAGCACTGCCAGCTAGTTATTTATAGAAAAAAATCTGTTAGCTTTCCCCCGGCAAACCAATGTCACTCCACACTGAAGTTACTGAGGAGATTACAGGGATATGGGAGAGGGGTGTTGCCAGGCGCTGGCGGATTGCCAAAGCTGCTTTTGGATGCTGTGGGTGCCAAAAAGGCCGAGAAGGCGGCACAGCATTGCAGTCACAGTGAGAATTCAGGGTGCTAAAGTTGGGGTGTCATGCGTGTATATATCTACGCACAGGCAGCAGAATGGGGTTGGAGGCTCTCACAGACAGCAGGAGTGATCATGACTACAACTCATCATGAATATTCTGTTTTGTCTAAGTCCACACCTCCAGACTCCTGGTTGCATTTTGGAAGGTTTTCTCAGCCTGCATTTTCCCAGACAGAACCCCTGGTAACCCAGGAGTCCTGGCGAGGCTGCTGCGGTGTACCAATAAGGTTTGGAACTCACAACCTTCCCGATCCATCAGACGTATATTCCTAGGGTCCTACATGCAAGGAATTTATTTCCAGAAGCAGGGAATTAGGCAGCTAATAAGAATTAAGATCCAAGGGCTGGGAGTTTGGCCTAGTGGTAGGGTGCTTGCCTAACATGCGCCAAGACCAGGGTTCAATTCCTCTGTACCACATACACAGAAAAAGCCGGAGTGGTGCTGTAGTTCAAGTGGTAGAGGGCTAGCCTTGAGCAAAAAGCAGCTCAGGGACAGTGCCCAGGTCCTGAGTTCTATCCCCATGGCTGGCCAAAAAATAAAAAATCCCAGCCCGGTGGCTCATGCCCATAATGCTAGCTACTCAGGAGGCTGAGACCTGAGGTTCAAGGTTCAAAGCCAGCCTTGGCACAAAAGAAGTTGAGACTCAAGCCCCACTCCCCTGTAGAAAATGGGCTTGGCTCAAGGTTAGGGCGGTAGCCTTGAACTGAAGAGCTCAGGGACAATGCCTGGGCCTAGTTCAAACCCCATGACCCACACAAAAAAATTGGTCTGTGGCTCACATGGTAGAGCTCTAACCTTGAGAAAGCCCAAGGACAGTGCCCAGGCCCCAAGTTCAAGCCCCAGGACTGGCACAAAAAAATAAAAGAAAAAAATAGCATAAGATAAAAATCCTAGTTGAATTTTGAAATATTAAAATAATACTAAGCTTTTATCTTGTTAGAGACAAAGAACTTTATAACAAATTTACTCAGCTGGCAGAAATATGAAGGTACCGTCTCATTCCTTAAATAAAAGAACAAAGCTAAAGCATGTTCCTCTCATTGCTCGCTTGCGTGTGTGCGCTTGCGCAGTGGTTGGAAGACTGGGGTTTAAATCTTGACTGTTGCTTAGTAGTTTTGTACTCTCAAGGTCTTGATTTCCTCTTTGGTAAAAATAAAGAGAATAATAGTGACTTCAAAAGGAATTGTCGTAAATCGTTTTATTCATATAAACAAATACATATTCACATATCATATACATGTACACACATATATACACACAGAGAATCGGTTTGGGTGGGAACAGCAAATGCTTTGGGCGATCGGCAGATGTTTGATTTTCTCATGTCTGAGGAATAAGCTATCCAGTCCACTGCTCAGAGCGGTGGCTGCTCTTCTAAGATGTAGTGGAAGCCACAGGTTTGTTTATGCACTGAATTCACGAAGCAACTGAAGCTCAGAAAAACTACATGATTTGCTCAGGGTCACAAAGGCTGATGTCGCTAAGAATCAAACGCAGCTTTTCTTTTCTTTTTTTGTCTTCTTTTTGTTTGTTCTTTTTTAAGTATTAGAAATGGAACTCAAAGTCTCATGCTTGCTAGGCAAGCACACTATTTCTTGAGCCATGCTCCTAGGCCTTTCACTATTATTATTGTGTACATGCATACACATGCGCGCATGTGCTTGAGCACAACCCCATGTTTTCGTGACTTTTTAGTGGTTAATTTGAGCTAAGAGGATCATGTGCTTTCCTGCCTGGTCTGGCTTCCAGCTGTGATCCTCAGACTTCAGCTTCCTGAGTGGCTGGGATTTCAGATGAAGCCCATTTCTGACTTAGCAATCCATCCCACAGCTACCTCTGTTCTCCATTTGTGCGAGAGTGCTACAGGTAAGTACCTAGGCCTGAACTTGCAGAGCCAAAGGAACAGAAGAGAGAAAGGACTGTACATGGATCACGACTCCAGCCTCGCCCTGGTCCCTGAGGACATGATTCTGCCCAGGGAAAAAGACCCATGTGTTGGTTGGTCCACAGTATACATGAATCAGAGGCCTGGGATTGTGCAGTACAAGAACCTTTCAAAGGGCAATGGGTTGTTAGTAGAAGGTAATAGTTAGGACTCTTGTGTATTGTAAAATATATGCTTATAATAAATGCATAATCAATGATAAAAGAAAATGCCTAAATGGCATTGCCTCTGGATAACTCTACCTCTGTCAAATTATATCAAAGTGGAAAATCCATTTGAGTAGTCGTGTGTGCGTGTGTGTGTGTGCAGACATGCACATGCATGCCAGTACTGGGGCTTGAACTAGGACCAGAGCACTCTTCTTTGGCTTTTTTTCCTAAAGGCTGGTGCTCTGGCACTTGAGCCACACTTCTGCTTCCATCCCTTTGCTGGGTAATTGGAGATAAGGGTATCAGGGACTTTTCTGACTGGGCTGACTTCGAACTGTGATCCTCAGATCTCAGCCTCCTGAGTAGCAAGGATTCCAGTGTGAGCCAGTGGCACCCAGTTCTTTTTTTTTTTTTTTGCCAGTCCTGGGCTTGAGCTCAGGACCTGAGCACTGTCCTTGGACTTTCTCAAGGCTAGAGCTCTACCACTTGAGCCTCAGCACCACTTCCGACTTTTTTCTATGTATGTGGTACCGAGGAATCGAACCCGGGTCTTCATGCATGCTAGGCAAGCACTTTAACCACTAGGCCAAACTCCCGGCCCTGGCACCCAGTTCTTAAACAATTTTCCCCTTATTATTTTGTTTTAGAATCACTGTAATCCATGAGCCTTCAAGGTCTGTCCTATCCCTAGTACCAGTATTAAATCATAAATATTTATTGCATTGAATCATAAGGTAGCCAAAGTACTAAAGAAATATCCAGTTATTCGGGAGCTCATTAAGCACACAGCAGGCTGATAATCCAATGTGAGAGTCTAGAGAATGGATTTTCTCTGTCACTACCACCCTCCCAGGTCTCTTCCTTTTCTATTGGAAAACAATTCCTTAAAGCTCCTGTCTGAGCAAGCCACAGCTGGTATGGACAAGTGAGTTAGATTACACCAGCCTTGGTGTCCTTGAAACAGGTTAACAGGCTGTAACAGAAGAGCAAAACAGATTCTCTTGCCATCTCATGCTGGAGAGGAGACGGGAGAACTAGGGATCCCTGAGAGCTGGGGATCCTGAGAGCTGGGCTGTAGCAGCCAGACATCACACATCACTTCTGTGTGGTTGACTCCAAGCCACTCCTGACCCCCCATTTTCATTTCATTATTTCTGTAGGGAAAATATTAGATCTGTTCCTCAGTGGACAGGAAGCACTGGCAAAGAAAATCACACCATTACGGAAGAGTCCCTTTAAGAATCCCTTTAAAGATAAAGGCCTCGGCCAGAGGTCTGGCCTACTGGTAGAGTGCAGCTTAGCATGCACAAAGCCCTGGATTTGATTTCTTGGTGACCACATGTATACAAAAAGCCAGAAGTGATACTGTGGATCAAGTGGTAGAGCACTAGTCTTGAGAAAGCCCAAGGCAGTTCTCAGGCCCTGAGTTCAAGCCCCAGAACTGGTGAGAGAGAGAGAGAGAGGTGGGGGGGGGGGAGGGAGGAAGAGTGGGAGGGAGAGAGGTAAAAGCCTGTGGTGCCGGTGTCCAAGCACAAGCTGACTGATCCCTTGCTGGGTTTTGTTTGCTTGCTTCATGTTTGAGCCAGGGTCTAGGATGGCTAGAGAGTTTATTCAATCCTCTCATCTCAGCCTCCCAAACAATGACTGTGTATGGGTGTCACTGTATTCAGCAGAACTTATTTTCTTGGGTGTCCAGTACTGGGTGGTGAACTCAGGGCGTCACACCCTGTTCAGCTTTTCTGCTCAAGGCTGGCACTCTGCTACTTGAGCTATACCTCCAACTTCTGGCTTTTTGTTGGCTTTACGCAGAGATGAGTCTCTTGGGTTTGTTTGCCTGGCTGGCTTAGAACTGCAATCCTCAAATCTCAATCTTCTGAGTAGCTGGGATTACAGGAGTGAACCACCAGCACCAGCTTGCATACAGTAGCTTTGAAGAGAGGTATTCCATCAGGAAAATGTCAGGGTCTCTGCCTCACAGAGAATCACACCCCCTGCAACGGAGATTCAAAAGCTAGATTCTCACCTTATCCCAACCTATCCTTGGCATCAGGAGTTGCATGTGACCCAGTTCTGGCCATTGAGATGCTGGGAGGAAACTGGGAGGAATGGGTGCTCTGAGAGGGTTCTAGACGGGTCTGTTTGATTGAACCTTCCTACCAGCTGGTGGGGTTTTAAAATAGCACAGCTGCTTTGAAAAACTATTTGGAAGGTTCTCAAAAAGTTTAAAACACAAGCAACTGGCCAGGAATTTGGCTTAGTGGTAGAGTGCTTGCCTCGCATGCACAAAGACCTGCGTTCAATTCCTTGGTACCACATACATAGAAAAAAAGCCAGAAGTGGTGCTATAGCTCAAGTGGTAGAGCTCTAGCCTTGAGAAAGTCCAAGGACATGCTCAGACCCTGAGCCCAGGGCCCAGGATTGGCAAAAAAAACAAAACAACAACAACAACCCCCCCCCCCCACACACAAGCAAGGCACTAGTTACTTACTCCTGTAATCCTGCCTACTCAGGAGGCCGAGATTTGAGTATTGGGGTTCAGAGTCATTCCAGGCAGGAAAGTCTATGAGATTCTCATCACCAGTGAATTTCCATAAAGTCAGAAATAGAGCTGTGGCTCGAGTGATAGAGTACTAGCCTTGAGCACAAAAGCTCAGGGGACACCACCCAGGCCCTGAGTTCAAGCCCCAGGATCAACACAGACAAAACATAAATACAATGTAAAAGAGCTAGACTGGGCTGGCCTGTCTGAGCCTCCTCCCCAGTGTCTTATGCTCTGGCCTTCTCCTGGGACACAGAAGACAGCACCATATCAGGACCATGAAAACAAAGGTTAGGGAGAGGAGCTGGTTGTCAGGACCCAGTAAACCTCCTTCAGACTCTGTTGAGAGCAGTCCTCACTAAAACCACCTTCCTACCCTCGAGACCTTCTGAAATGCCACTTCCTGGTATAACAGGAGCGACTTATAAAATGCAGCGCCTGAAGACAGAAAAATGAGTTCTTCATCACATTCCATTAAAGTGGTTTCTCATTAATAGAGATATTTAGTGACTATGCCATAACAAGAAACACTCTGACGTTGAAGTTTATGATACTGCATAGTCATGAAAATGTGAAATGAGTATTTTTAAGGCCTTCTTTAGGGAACAATGAGTGCAGATAGCTTCTACTGTAGCAATTCCAAAGATGGTCTATTTTTGGATTGTTTCCCAAATGCCTGAAAGAACAATTTGCAATGGTGGATCCTTGTTACGTATCTAGATGGGACAGGAGACATTTAAAAGCTTCATTTGTTAAGTAATAAATAGCGGTAACTATCATAGAAGGGCACTCATGAGAAAAGACTATATAAAATGTGCTGCCATCGATGGTCTTCTCTGAGATATTAGCTGGTGCCATTTTCTGCCCAACTTTTGGAAATCTGTGCCCATAAATTCTCCATTCATTTTTTAAAATTTCAGTGGACAGATAAGCAGATATCTGAACATCTCTCTGTGACTGATACTGTTTGGTGATCTAAAGTTACAAAACTTGTGGATTCTGCATTGTCATGGCATGGTAATCCAATAGTGACTGGATTTACTTAAGTAGGCAAATCCACACATAATTGCCCTCAGAAGCAATTCAGTTGTATGGAGGGAAGGGCATATCAAATTATCAAAGACTTCATCCAAAGACTGAAAAATTAAATGAAGCACACAGTTGTCTAAGCAAACAATGGGCTACCATATCATAATTCAAACAAAGCAGGTGCCAACATGTACATGAAGACACAATCCTTTCTATTGGTTGTATGTGTACGTGTGTGTGTGTGTGTGTGTGTGTGTGTGTGTGTCTGTTTGGTGGGGGGAGGGCATGGGAGCTTAAACATAGGACCTCAAACTTTCCCTTAGCTTTTTCACTCACAAATGGGTGCTCTACCACTTGAGCCATACCTCCACTTCCGGATTTTTGGTGTTAAATAGTGATAAAAATCTCATTGACTTTTCTGCCCAAGCTGACTTTGAATCTCAGTTCTAGGACTCTAGCCTCCTAAGTAGACAGGATTACAGGCCTGAGCCATCAAGTGCTCCAGATTGGGGACAATATTTGTTTTGCCAGTCCTGGGGCTTGAACTAAGGTCCTGAGCACTGTCCTTGGGCTTTCTCGAGATTACCACTTGAACCACAGCAACATTTCTGGCTTTTTCTATGTATGTGCTATTGAAGAATCGAACCTGGGTCTTTGTGCATGTTAGGCAAACACTCTACCACTAGGCCCCTGATAATAATTTTTCAGAAGGCAAAAAAATACTGTTTAAACCTCCAATCTCTATACTTCATACTTTCTTCTATGTAAATACTGTGTCCACAAATTGCAGTGATCTGTGGGAAGGTCAGAGGGCAATGATTTTTCCTGAAGCTGCAGTGGCTTTATCATCTGGGAAGAGAGATGTGAGACACAGGTATGGGTGGAGGAGCGGACATAGGTGTAGATGGAGATGTGGATTGGAGGAGTGGATGCTGGTATGGATGCAGGTGTGGATGGAGGAGTAGATGGAGGATCAGATGCAGGTGTGGACAGAGATGTGGTCGTCAGAGGTGTGGACAGAGGTGTGCTCACTAATGCCCTGAAAGCAAGCAACTTCCAGAGTGTGGTAGAGTCAGGGTCTGAAGCCCAGGGACACTGAGGACTAAACATTGTCACTTCACTTTTATGTGTTCTGCCAGATCTACATGAGCCAAATAAGGGGAGGTAGGAGACAGTGTCCCCCTCTCAGAGGACCCTGAGGTCCTCAGACCAAGCCATCATGAAAGTGATGGCTCGTTGAAAGCCAACCCAAACTTCCTATTTAAAGAAACTATCTGCTTGGGGTGTGGGAGAAGCCTCGTACCTGTAATCCTATCTATTCAGGAGGCTCAGATCTGAGAATGACGGTTCAAAGCCAGCCCAAGGTGGGAAAGTCCATGACATTCTAACCTGTAATTAATCACCAAAATGGTGGAGCTGCGGCTCAGTGGTTCAGCACCAGCCTTGAATGGAAAAGCCAAGCAAGAATGTGAGACTCTGAGCTCAAGTACCAAAACAGAAACAAACACAAAACAAGCAAAAACCCTACCCTTCTATTAAGATTACTAAGATAGAGCAGCACTGGTAGAAACTTCTTGAAGGGCTTGCATCTTTCAGAAGGGAAGTTAACCTTGGAACACACCACTCGACTTCTGGGTTCTTTGCAGATTGCTCATAGGACATTATTGTTTTGTTTGCCTTGGAAAATGTTTTCTAATCTCTTGGTAAGTCAACTCATTTTCTGCCACAGAGCTGTTAGGCAAAATCTAAAGCTAATATTCCTATGACTTGGAAAGTGGTTTCCTAATAATTGGCTAACTTCAAAGGAATTTTGAGATTTCAGGATGTAAAACCAGCCCAGGGTTTCTCCACCAAAGCATCACTTAGTGGTGGGTTCAGAGCTGGTTTTGAGAAATCATAAATAAGCAGTACCACATCAAAGGTGGCATTCTGAAAGCCACATTTCTCTGTGCCTTTTTTTCTCATCCACCTCTCTATGAAGCTATTGTGTCTTATGACACCAAGAGGTCAGTGAAACTCTTGGTGTGTGTGTGTGTGTGTGTGTGTGTGTGTGTGTGTGTGTGTGTGTGTGTGTGTGTGTGTGTGTGTGTTGGTCCTGGGGCCTAAACTCCGGTCCTGGATGCTGTCCCAGAGCTGTTTTGCTCAAGGCTACTGCTCCATTTTCAGTGTTTCTCTGGTCAATTGGAGCTAAGCATCTCATAGACTTTCCTGCCCAGGCCAGCTTTGAACTATGATCCTCAGATCTCAGACTCTTGAACAGCTAGAATTACAGGCATGGCTGCCAGAGCTCATCTGGATCTACTCTTCTGCATCCTCGCCCTTTTTTACTTCACCCGGGGATCCACTAGGACCACAGCACAGAGCTGTCTGGTTTCCTCCAAGCCAGGGAGCCTAGGGTCTGCCCCCATCTCCTCCTCTTCCTTCTGGTTGGGCCACAGGCAGGGATTCACTCCCCAGGCTATGCAGAGGGCTTCAGGAAGGACTCATGACAGACTTGCATGGACAGACCTGAATGCTGGCCACATGGTTGTGGATTCTCCCTGGCACTGCTCCTCTTGGTACCATACCCTTTGCAAGAATGTGTGTGGGTGAGGATGTCGGTATGGGTGTGGGTGTGAGTGTATGTGTGGATGTGTGTAAGAAAGAAAGATCCTGTCCTTCAATGAGCAGGCTGTGGTCTCTCGTGGACTTTAACTGAAACCATCACTCGTCTGCTCATGCTCCTCTCTACAAAACACAGGGCTGTCTCTCCTGAGTATTTGCCATTTTCTTCTCTTGGAAAAGAGAAAGAAAGGAGTTACATAATCCACCATATTTTTCTCTTGGTTACTAGGAAGCTAAGTTGCAAATATAAACACTTACAGCTTTCTTCTTCCTTGTATTTCAAATAAAAATTTCACCTCTCTTTTCCCTTTTTATTATTTTTGTATCCTTGCTGTATCTGAGAGACTTCAATCTTATTCTGAAGCAAAATTCACCAAGCCCTAGTCAACTAAAGTGATGGGAAGGGAACCAAGAGACAAGGACCCCAGCTCCACAGGCAATAGCACTCTCATGAAATATTCTAGAACTTTCTGTTTGCTTACTTTTGCTATAGCCCTCTTACCTTTTGTGCAATTTCTGTCCATCCCTTTTCTGCCTTCCCACCACCATCTCTTTTTGTAATCTACTGGAGATCCTTCCCTGGGTCATAAAATCCAGAAGGTTCACTTGAAAGAAATTGAGAGCCACTTGGTAAAGTGGTGCTTCTTTTGCTGCCTTCTTCTCCTCTTTTCAATTTGATGCATAAAGGACTCATTCTCCTCATTAGGATTTGTACTTTCTCATTAATTACCAAGGCTCAGATTCTTTTTCTGCTTGTGAAGTTGGATTCTCCTCAAACTGGATGCATCATGCCTACAAAGCCTGGGTTATCTGGAACCTTCTGGATTTCAAATATTCTGATTCTCAAGGAAAAACACACCCCAGAAATCTCAGCAGTTTGTTTCCCTGGCACACCACAGGAGTTTGGCTTAGTGGTAGAGTGCTTGCCTAGCATGCACTGTCTGTCCTTCTCCCCAGGTTTGATTCCTCAGTACCACATACCTAGAAAAAGCTGCAAGTGGTGCTATGGCTCAAGTGCCACAGCTCTGGCCTTGAGAAAACCCAAGGACAGTGCTCTGGCCCTGAGTTCAAGGCCCAGGACTGGCAAAAAAAAAAAAAAAGTAGCACAGGGCCAGGCGTGGTGGGGCACGCCTGTACTCTCAGGAGGCTGACATCTGAGGATGGCTGTTCAAAGCCAGCCTGGGCACTAAAGAACGTGAGACTCTTATCTCCAGTTAATCACTAGAAAGTGGGGCTGTGGCTCAGGGGTAGGGCAGAAGCCTTGAGCTGAAGAGCTCAGGGACAGCACCCAGGCCCAGAGTTCAAGCCCCATGACCCCCACACACACAAAAAATTTGGCCACTAGGTCAAGGAGTGTGACCTAGTGGTAGAGTGCATGCAGACCTGAGTTTGATTCCTTGGTACTACATACATAGAAATGCTAGAAGAGGTTCTGTGGCTCAAGTGGTAGAGCTCTATCCTTGAGAAAGCCCAAGGACAGTGCTCAGTCCCTGAGTTCAGTCCCCAGGACTGGAAAAAAGAAAAAAAATTTAAATGTAGCCACTAGACTCCCAAGTTGTAAGTGGGGTCTAAGGAAAGTGGTTTGAAAATGACTATAAACAAATAGCTATGACCCCACTCTAGTGGCTACTAGATTAACAGCACAATCTTGCTTGTCATTATTCATTCCCTATATTGTCTCACCAAGACCATTCATTCCTGAGTAATGACCCCACGCTTCCCTGGATATAGTTTGGAACAGGACTTAACAGGACTTTTTTGGAAGTTTATAAAATGCAAGGCATTCACCATGATAATAACTTCTACACATCATCCATTTATAATCATCAATTTGTCACCTTAAAATAATTCAGTAAGGTATATATACATATATAGATGAGTGCATGTGCACACACATTTACATTTTATACAAGCTAAAGGACATCCGGTGGTCTGCCCCATGTCCAGTGGCCTGTGCCAGATGCTTGGTAGTTTCACAAGTTGTTCCCCAGTGTTGGCCTCTCCTGGCTAAGAGAGAACAAGGTGGCGTTGTTCTGGTTACTTGCTATGCAGCCTCCACGCTACATGGATTAATCCTCCGAAGTGATTCAGAAGCACTGAGTACACATAGGCGTGTATAATGGCTGAAGGAACGTTCACATACCAAATAGCTTTTAGTATTTGAAGAAAGGTGCTCCGGGAAGAATTTTAAAGCTAAGTTTGAGTCATTAAGGACTTTATGCAACAGTCTTAGTCTACAAAACCATTTCAAATAGAGTAGGTGACTATAGCATAGAATCAGAAATCCAGAGAAACTCTCAATCCTGCAGTTACTGGTACTGGAAGCCCAGGCAACTCCCACAGCCAACAGTGAAACCTGTTTTTGTATTTCTATACAAACATCAATTTATCTGTGCAAAGAATACAACATAGAGAGCAGAGAGAGTACAGGGTTCAGTATTGTTGACAAGAGATAAACACCTCAATAAGGCCCAGATTTGGGAACTTCTTTTTTTTTTTTTTTTGCCAGTCCTGGGCTTGAGCTCAGGGCCTGAGCACTGTCCTTGGACTTTCTCGAGGCTAGAGCTCTACCACTTGAGCCTCAGCACCACTTCTGGCTTTTTTCTATGTATGTGGTACCAAGGAATCGAACCCAGGTCTTCATGCATGCTAGGCAAGCACTTTAACCATTAGGCCAAACTCCCAGCCCGGAACTTCTTGTTTTTATATGAGAGGTGCAGAGATGGAAATGATGGAAAGAATTTCAATGTTAAAAAATCTTCTCTAGGGGCCAGGAGTTTGGCTTAGTGGCAGAGTGCTTGCCTAGCATGCACGAAGACCCAGGTTCAATTCCTCAATACCACATACATAGAAAAAAGCTGGAAATGGATTGAGCTGAGGCTCAAGTGGTAGAGCTCTAGCCTTGAGAAAGTCCAAGGACAGTGCTCAGGCCCTGAGCTCAAGCCCAGGACTGGAAAAAAAAAATCTCAACTGGACACTGGTGGCTCAAGCCTGTAAACCTAGTTACTCAGGAGGCTGAGATCTAAGCATCAAGATTCCAAGCCAGTTGGACAGGAAAGTCTGTAAGACTCTTATATCCAATTAACCAGCAAAACCCCAAATGAAGAGCTGTGTCTCAAGTAGTAAATGCCAGCCTTGAGCAGAAAAAAAAATCAGAGTGTGAATCCCAGACTGGCACCTGTGACTCACACCTATAATCCTAGCTACTCAGGAGGCCAAGATCTGAGGATCAAAGTTCAGAGCCAGCCTGGGCACTAAAGTCCATGAGACTCTTATATCCAATTAACCACCAGGAAACCGGAAGTGGCACTGTGGCTCAAGGAGCAGAGTGCTAGCCTTGAGCTGAAGAGCTCAGGGACAGCTCCCAGGCCCAGAGTTTCAAGCCCCACAACCCAAAACAAAACAAAACAGAAACAAGCAAAACAGCATGATTCCTTTTCAAGCCCCAATATCAGCACACACACACACACACACATACACACACACACACACACACACACTTCTGAGAAAAAGTACTCACAACAAAACAAGATCTAATGAGCAGAACGTTTTCCTGACTTTCTATATTTTGAAGTGCTCTATAGCAAGCATTTATTATTTTCTAGTGGAAGACGACTTCCATACAGTAGGGATGAGATACTTTGGTATGATTTGTTCATCATCAAGTTACTCTGATGCAGAATTAATTCACCACTTCAATTTCTAAATTAAACACTCACCATCTCTAAAAATTGGCTATGACATGTTGCCAAGGTTCAGTCATCAAATTTGTCGATGCTTATTTATCCAAATTCCTTAATTACTCATCACCTTTGTCCCCTCCCTAGTAAGTGACCTCGTGCTCACACCCTCTGGCTGGTGGAGGCCCCGCGAGGTCCCTGCCACCATCCCAGCCTCACATCCCACCCACGAATTCCTCCACTCTGTCGTCGGACAATCCTTTTATGACACTGGTTTACTGGGCTATTCACTGCCTAACTCCCTCCAGCATGCTGATGCTTTGAGTCATTCTGTGGAGACTATGTCCTAGTGAGGCCATATTCCACAAGGCTCTTCTCACCTGGCACCCCCACATTCTCATGGTACTGTGAGCACTCCACAACCCCTGCAGTCTTCCTCAGTTTCAGGTCCACCACCAGCTCTTCCAATGGGCTTCTTAGACCACTCTGCACTGATCTGGTCTTGAGGTGTCTTCTTAGCAGGCGGGTATTACAGACTTACTTCACTCAGTACCTGCTCTGACATCCTCAATGGACTCTTCCCCCGATGGTCCATAATCTATGGCGAGGCAAGGCAGAAGGGGAAGGGATCTATCGGGAGGAAGGAGACCCCTGGGAGCTGCCAGGGGAAGATGCGTCTTATCCTGACTCTGCTTTCCTGGGAGCTGCCCCCAGGAAGATGCATCTGATCCTGATCGCCTCCCAGCTCTCTTGGCTCCATGGCTTTCTCCAGGTGAGCTGCTGGGAGCTTCCACATTTTCTTGGAGAAGTCAGCCAATGAAAAAAACCTCTAAAGCCCTGACAAATCTTCCCTCCCTATGAGAGGCTTTGGTCAAAGCAAACAAAAACAAACACGTGTCCTAGACACACACACTTGGATGGAGAATTTTAAAATAAGTCGGTAGCATTGATTATGTTTCCAGGATATTGGCATGTATCACAGCATATCCAACCCTCACACTAACCTCACCAACAGGCAGACATAACCCTTTTGCTCGGTAAGGCAGGCACAATGATTCAAAGACAATGGACCAGGTTTCAGTCACTCAGCTCATAGAGTGAAGCTATAACCACTGCCTGGGTGTTCTGACCCCTAATAATTTTATCTCCTAGCCTTATTCACTGAGCCATCAAGATTTGAGAGGTGAACCTTGAAAAGCTGAGAAACTGGTGGGGAGGAGAATCTAGCTAACAGAGAACCTCTAAGGAGTTGTTTATTGAGTACCAACTCTATTTCAGGTTCGACACTAGCACAAATTCCCTTAAATAGTTGTTAGAAGCTGGATGGGCCTAGTTTGAATCCCAGCTCTGCTACTCAATCTGGACTAGTGGACCACGCCACCACTCTGCCAAAAGAATAGAGACATATCCCTCATAGACCTGCAGCTAGTATTAGAGAGCCTAGAAAAGCACACACAGCACAAGCAAGGTGATTCACACCTGTAATCCCAGCTACTCAGGAGGCTGAGATCTGAGGATCACGGTCAGCTGGGGCAGAAAAGGCCATGAGATTCTTGTCTCTAAGTAACTAGCTCAGCACTGGAAGTGAAGCTGTGGCTCAAGTGGCAGAGCACCAGCCTTGAGCAAAAAAGCTAAGGGAGGTATGCGAGGCCCTGGGTTCAAATCTGGGCATTAAGTAAAGCCCTCCAAAACAAAACAGAATGGGGGAAGGGGTCGTGGGTGTGGAATACCATAATGTTAAACTGCTATCAGCAGACACAACCACACAGGTATCTGCTGAGCTCAGGCCTTTTCTATGGCCTCATGGAATCCAGCTTCTGAGAGGTTAGTAAGTCACTATAGAGTCATTGGTCATGCCCTGTGGCAGTGACAATGTCCTGAGTGTCTTGATGGTGTCCTGTCCGTGGTGGCTGTTATATCCCAAGGCCTCAGAGGCTGTGGTGATAAGAATCTGGCAGAGCACCAACGCTGGCTGTGAAGAAACAGTTGTCATGACCCAGACTATAGGTTGACAGCTTTGACCAGAGGGCAGAGCCAGAGGAAACAGTTTTCAGGCAACTGGATATTGTCTTTTTTCAGCATTATTTAATAACTCTCGATATTGACAGTGATTTCTACAAACTTTTTTTCATGGTATACCAAGGCTTTGAACTTTTAATCCATAGTCTTTTTTTTTTTTTTTTTAGTCATGGTGCTTGAACTCTGGGCCTGGGCTCTTCAGCTCAAGGCTAGCACTCTACCACATGAGCCACAAGCCACTTCTGATTTTCTGGTGGTTAACTGGAGATAAGAGTCTCACAGACTTTCATGTCCAAGCTGACTTTGAACCAAAGATCCTCAAATCTCAGCCTCTTGAGTAGCTAGTATTACAGACATGAGCCATTGGCATCCAGCTCTAATCCATATTCTTAATGGAATTAATATAAATGGTGCTTGGCTGCAGAAGGAGAATCACTACCTATTCAGTTAGGACTGTAATACTTGTCATAATAGCCATCAAGCAGAATCCTTGTCCTAGCCACTCAGTGGCTGGATTGGAGGATCATGGTTTGAGGCTGGCCCAAATAGGCAAATCCGAAAGACTCTTACTTCCAATTAATGGGCAAAAAGCTGGTTAATTTTCATTTTCCTAAAGGAATAATTTCTAGAAAATGCCACCCATTTCATAACAAGAAAATAGAAAGCAGCAAGAGAAATCTGGCCTCTTTATCCCTGTAAACCTGGGTTTAGAGGATATCACCACCCACCCCCCCCCACACACACATTTGTAGCTTAGAGTCCAGATGAAGGCAAGATTGGTGTGTTTCTTAAGAAAGAATGGAAATCTGCCAGTGATGGACAAACATTGCATACAAGAAATTCATAAATGGAGCTAAATGAGTCATTAGGTAGTCTGTTGTTCGCTAAAAATAATAAAAATGCATATTAGATAGCAAGGAGCCATGAATATTTAACCACAGCAAATTCTTGGTTTGTGTGCAGGGCGGGGCGGCTGTCAGGGTTCACAACAACCAGGACCCAAGGACAGAGACTCACCCTCCACTCTCCTGACTATGAAGATCAGCTGCTTTGCCAGGCACCAATGGCTTACACCTGGCTACTCAGAAGGCTGAGATCTGAGGCTCACGGTTGAAGCCAGCCCAGAGAAGGAAGTTCATGAGACTCTTATCTCCAGTTTAAAAAGCTGTAAGTGGAGCTGTGGCTCAAGTGGTTGAGTGTCAGCCTTAGAAGAAAAAGCTCAGGAACAGCACCAGGGCCCTAAGTTCAAGCTCCAGGACTTTGATCAAACTCTCACATGATCTGTGAGAGTTTGCTTATCCATAAACTGTATAATTGTTATAAGTGTTTGATAAGGTGAGTAAAGAATCTGGCAAACAGCAGGCAGCAATGAGCCTATTGGGTTGCTGTGCCTTCCCTCTCTCTTACCCCAAAGCCTGACTTTTCTGCTGGGCTAAAGGTACACAGTCTTCCCTCTCTCCTGCTCCTGCTCCTCTTCCTCCTCCTTCTCCTTTCCGATAGTACTGGAGTTTGAACTCAGGGTCTTAGGCTGGTGCTGTACCACTTGAGCCACCCCTCCAGCCCTGCTTTTTTGCTGATTATTTTTGGCGAAGGCATCTCACAGACTGTTCTATACTGGTTGGCTTCAATTGTTGATCATCCAGACATCAGTCCCCTGAGCTTTGCCCCCTTAAGTTTCCTTTTCAGGTAGGCACATCCTCTCTGTCCCTTCTCAAACTAGTTATGTCCCACTAAGCCTTGAGAATCTAGTTCAAGGCTTGTTTTTCTAAAGCATTCATAAGACCCCCTCTTAGCAATGAAGCACTTTTTTGTGTGTGCCCATACTGGGGCTTGAGCTCAGGTACTATCCCTTAGCTTTTTCACTCAAGGTTGGCACTCTTCCACTTGAGCCACAGCTCCACCAGCATTTTGCTGGTCAATTGGAAGTAAGAGTCTCATGGGATTTCCTGTCCAGTCTGTCTTTGAACCTTGATCCTCAACTCTCAACTTCTAGAGTAGCTAGGATGACAGGCATCAAAGAATTTTTCCCCTGTGTCATGGATTGAGCAGCTCATGCTGAAAATTTTCATGCTTTTCTTATCTCCCCCAAAGAGGCTGTAAACATCTTAGGGAGCAAAAATGGGGCCCTAACTTCTCTTGGCACCCCCACAGACATGATGGCAGTATGACACCAATGACAAATGTGCAGTAATTACACTCTGCGCAATACATGAATGGTGCATCATATTGCACTTAACTGAATCATGTTTGTATGCCTTGGGCTTGAACCGTGAAAAAAAATCACTTTTATTTCTCCTCTTTTTGATATAGATTGCTTTTTAAAATACTATCTATCTGTCCAACCTATTTTGTTTTGGCTTTGTACACATAGTATTTCTTTCTCCCAAATGTCAATATGCCGCTTAAAATATGACTTGGAAAAACAAAAGTACTAAAGTTTGTGTTTGGGGGAAAAGGAAGCACCAGCTATGACTAATGTCTTCAATTTATAATATATCCAATTTGGAGAGCACTATGCTTTTTCATAAGGTTACATAACTGCTAACAAAACATTTTCAGCCCCAGGATATGGTTGTTTTTTTTTTTTTTAAATTAGCCCTTCACCAAAGTGGGAAAAATGTAAAAGCCAAGGGCACAGAGAAGGGACTCCAGGGAGGTGGCAGCGCCCTGGGATTGGGCCCTGTGCCCTGTGCAGAGATGGCACCCCGTGAGAGGGAATGAGCAAGGGTTACGCCATCTACCTCTTCGGATGAAATAACCAAACCAACTGTCAGGGCCCCTACCCTGCTTTCCAGCCTTTTGGAGGTGGACTTGGGGCCAGCAGCCTTCTGGATGAATCATGACCTTAGGATGCCAGGGCATGGAAGGCATGAAGGTGATAGGCAGGTGACATTGACAAACACCTGGGCTGGCACTGTGTTCAAATTTTCTTCTCACAGAAGTGAGAACAGAAAAGCTGTACGGGCACCCAGACATTGCATGAGTCAGACTTAAAGATAAGTAGACTACAATCTCTGTTAAATGTATACAAATAGAGCTTTTAATCGTAGCTTGTAGTCCTTCTTATCATCCTAGCGATTCAGGGGGCTGAGAGCTGAGGGAGCCAGCCTGGGCAGAAAAATTCCCTAAGACTTTTATCTCTACTTACCTGCCTGAAAGCCAGAAGTGGTGCTGTGGCACAAGTAGTAGAGCCCCAGCCTTAAGCAAAAGAAGTTCAGGGCCAGGACCCTGGCCCTGAGATCAAGCCCCAGGAACAATACAAAATGATGATGATGATAATAATAATAATAATAATAATAATAATATACTTTTAAAGACCTGTCATTATATGCTGTAACATACTTTTAAACTTGTGAAATTGTCAAACATCTTTTTTGTCTATCAAAATTGTAATATATGGTTTAACTTAATACTGTATTACTGTCTAATTGACAAAATAAGTCACTTTGTGGAGTAAACATTGTAAAGTGTTTCTTTAGATGGAGTCTAACTTTGTAAAAATTATTTTTTAAAAAATATTACTTCAAAACCCTAACTCTAAAAGAATCCATTTAGAAGAGAGGTGTTCAATTGTCTAAAAATGACCTTGGCTGAGCATGGTGCTGAATCACACACTCATAGCACTTGGCAGGCTAAGCACGATGGTCTTTAGTTCTAGACCAGCCTGAGACATCCAGAGGAACTCTGCAAACAAAAGAGAAGGAAGGGAGGGAGGGAAGGAAGAAAGAAGGAAGGAGAAAGAAGGAAAATATAGTTGAGACTTTTCTCAGTTGTTGATATAAAGCCATCGACTGCCATTGTGTCTTTTTTATGTCTTTGAAATTAAGTGTTATGTTCATTTTTAATTATCCAGTGGCTAGTATAAAGTAAAACATTCATAATTTAATAAGTAAATTTGCTTCTAACCTGTACTGGGAGTGACATTTAAATTGCTCTGTACTCTGTGATTACTCAGAGATAATTAGTCCTCTAAATATTACTGTAATGAAAACCACAGGTTTTAATGAATCATACAAATTCAGACCAAATACAATCTTTACTGAATATTTAAATTCAACATAAAAATGGTGTAGCAATTAATTAGAACTTGAAATCCTGTTTAGAGCTAACCAGACTATGAAAGCAGGAAGTTAAATGCATTCATAGGAATTTTTGCAACTGAAGTTCATCACTGTGGGTTTAAGATAAGAATGAATTCCACCTTGCAATCCAATTGTTTCCATAAGGATTTGACATTGCAGAGCCCTGCTTCTGACTTCAATGAGACGTGTGTGCCAGCACCCAGCTTCTTACAGCATTTTTTCACGATAACCCAAGAGAGACCCAGAGTGTGGTCTAGTGGTAGAGTGCTTGCCTAGCATGCATAAAGACCCAGGTTCGATTACCTCGGTACCACATACATAGTAAAAGCTGGAAGTGGTGCTGTGGCTCAAGTGGTAAAGCACTTAGCCTTGAGATAGCCCAAGGACAGTGCTTAGGCCCTGAGTTCAAGCCCCAGGACTGACAAAAAAAAATCAAGAGGTAGAAGCAATCTGGATGTCCAATGATACAGGTAAGCATAATGAAACTTGGTCTATACATAATAGTGAAATTTTATTCCACCTTACAAAAGAGAAGTGTACTGTTTCACACACACAATTCTGTCAGGGGATAAAACTTAGTACATTGTGCTAAGTAATATCAACCACAAGGAGATAAATACTCCAAGATTCCGTTTGCATAAAGAAGTCAGCCTCAGAATGTTTAGGTGGAGGAGAGTTGTCCAATGGCTACAGAATTTTAGTTTCAGAAGAGTAGTGCAATCTAGAGATCGATTGTATAGCAATGTCCATAAAATTAACACTACTGAAAAGTGGTTACAGTGGAAAAATAAATTTTGGGCAATTTGATTTTCCAAGAAGCAAATATTTTCAGATGTTTTTATTGGAGAAACCAATATACTATTACTGATCATGGCTTTGGTTTTGTTTCCAGGTGAAATGAAATCTCTGGGCACTGAAGCTCACACCTGCAATTCCAGGTACTCAAGAGGCTGGGAGCATTGAGGATCATAGCTGAAAGGCAAGCTTGCAAGAAAAGTTCTCAAGACTTATTTGCAATTAACTGCAAAAGCTGGAAGTGGAATGTGGCTCAAGTGGTAGAGCTCCAGCCTTGAATGAAAAAGCCAAGTGAGAACACAAGGTTCTGAGTTCCTAGGACTGGCACACACAAAAGTTCTCAATGTTTGGGGAGAGCAATTAGATCACTTCAGGTCAAAGTGATCTAATCAAAAGTAGGTATTATGCATAGCTTGTGTCTTTTTTTTTTTGCCAGTCCTGGGCTTGAGCTCAGGGCCTGAGCACTGTCCTTGGACTTTCTCAAGGCTAGAGCTCTACCACTTGAGCCTCAGCACCACTTCTGGCTTTTTTTCTATATGTGGTACCGAGGAATCGAACCCGGGTCTTCATGCATGCTAGGCAAGCACTTTAACCACTAGGCCAAACTCCCGGCCCCATAGCTTGTGTCTTTTAAAAGTAGGGGATTAACTGACCTTAAAACAATCTAGTACCATGAGTTTGTGTATCTAAGCACATAATAGAGATCTTTCTTTTTTTCTTTGCATATAGTCATAATAAGTGTTAATCTGATTCTTTGGTCTCTACTAAGATTTCATAGATCTTATTTTTTTTCCCTTTTCTTTAAAGAAGTTTTTGTATGTGTGCTGGTAGTGGGGCTTGAACTCAAGGTAGGTAGCCTCATGCAGCTTTTCCACCTCCTGCTGTGTGGTGGTAAATTGACATTAGGAGTCTATGCATGGGCTGGCTTTGAACTGGGATTGCCAAATCTCAGCTTTCTGAGTAGCTGGGATTACAGGTGTGGGCTACCAATGTCTGCCTTTAAAGATAGTTTTTAAAGAAAGTTTAGAATTTCACGCAATGTGAGGAACTCCTTCAATATTTAGTAACTACAATTCAGCGTTTGGATCATTTGCAGCTTTCTTTTCCTCCTAAATTTAATTGCACACACCTTCAACAGAGTGATAGCAACGTAATTAGTAATTCCTTTTCCTTAAAAACACACTCTTAATCAAGGAAGATAATCATTTTTGATTAAACAACAGCCAGAGTTATCAAATGTAAATTTGCAATTGATTACAGAGGAAAAAATAGTGTGTGCTTTCTCTCTTATCAGCAGTATTATTTCTTTTCCACTCAGTTATATTTAGTTCCTTAGGTTAATGAAGGCTTATCCCTCTCTTCTAGTGGTGCACTCACCAGGGATGCCTATATTATTTCCTGAAAGAATGATCACTTTGCAAGTCAAATATCCAAATGCAAAAGTATGCATGTGATAAAAAGGGAGCCTGAAGATTCCTCAAATTTTGTTTTTATTTTATTTTTTGCACCAGTACTGGGGCTTGAACTCAGGACCTTGCATTCTCCTTGGGCTTTTTCACTCAAATACTATTGGAGCCCTAGCTCCACTCCTGTGGAGTTCGCTGGAGATAATAGTTTCCCAGAATTCCCTGCCTGCAATGGCTTTGATTTGTGATCCTCAGATCTCAGCCTCTTGAGTAGCTAGGACAACAGGCATGAGCTACCAGGGCTCAACTTGTCCAGATGTTTTAATAATCTGGGTGCCAGTAACCTTTTATAATTCAGACTTCCAGAGAATAAAAGTCACAGGACTGATATTTAGTTCTAAAAAATTCAAAATGGACTGTTCCTCCTACAAGAGAGCTAGTGTGTGTGTGTGTGTGTGTGTGTGTGTGTGTGTGTGTGTGTGTGTGTGTGTGTGTATGAGAGAGACAGACAAAGACAGAGAGACAAAGAGAGAACTCTAAGGGTTTGAACTCAAGGCCTGGGAGCTGTCCCTTAGCTTTTTTTTTTTTTGCTCGAGGCTTGCAGAGAGCTTATTATTTCAGGGATTTATTTACACATCTGGTAGGGACTGTCACAGGTCCTAGTATGCTCCAAGATGAATTTAAGCATGGGAATCTCAATGCTAAGACAGGGCATGGCCTCTGGAAGTTTCCAAGTTGCTTGGGGGGGTGGGCCACGGGCACAGTTAACAGATGATTGAAAGTAATAGGGCACATGCTGCCAGCAGGCAATGAACAGGATTGAAATAAAAAGAGGTCTTGACATCTGGGAATTAGAGTCAGAACAGAGGTCTGCCTGAGTTTGGTTGGAGGTGTGACTTAGACAAGGGAAGAAAGAAAAATTGTGCTGTGTCTTTTCTTCTCATTATGTACCACAGTGCATTGTTTATCTGGTTGAGAAAATGCGAGGTGGGAGGTGTGGTGGTGCATTCCTGTAATTCCAGCAGGTGAGAGACAGAGGCAGGAAAATTGAGAGTTTGAGGCCATAGTGAAACATTGTCTCAAAGAAGTAAAGAGGGGAGAGGAGTTTGGCCTAGGGGTAGAGTGCTTGCCTAGCATGCACAAAGACAGGGGTTTGATTTCTCCATACCATATACATAGAAAAAAGCCAGACGTGGCACTGTGACTCAAGTGGTAGAGCTCTAGCTTTGAGAAAACCCAAGGACAGTGCTCAAGCCCTGAGCCCAAGCCCAGGACTGACAAAAAAAAAAAAGGCAAAAAAGAAAGAAAGAAAGGGACCAGGAAGGAAGGGCGAGGAGGAAGGAAGGAAGGAAGGAAGGAAGGAAGGAAGGAAGGAAGGAAGGAAGGAAGGAAGGAAGGAAGGAAGGAAGGAAGGGAAGGAGTTATATATGCGCAGAACATGAAGGCAATAAAACTTTCTTCCTTCATCTCTTCCATTTAGATAATGACTAGATAATAGAAGGCAGACTAGTGGTACCTAAGAGCAAGCTTGGGAGCTCAAACTGTACTTTGCCTTCTGAAGTATAGTAGGAAAATGGCAAGGGCCAGGTGCTGGTGGCTCACGCCGGTAATCCTTGCTACTCAGGAGGCTAAGATCTGAGGATCATGGTTCAAAGCCAGCCAGGGCACAAAAATCTGTGAGATTCTTATCTTCAACTAATCTACAGAAAACTGGAAGTAGCACTGTGGCTCAAAGTGATAGAGCACTAGCCTTGAGCTGAAGAGCTCAGGAACAACTTCCAGGCACAGAGTTCAAGCCCCACAACCGATAGGAGAAAAAGAAAAAAGAAAGAATAAAGCAGGAATAACATTGAATTTGTTGGTTTGGATAAGAATCTTAAGTACAGTTACAAGGGATTCTTCTTGGACAAATAATGGAGAAGATATTCTCTATGTTAAAAAAAACCATCAAGATCAGAGAAATTCCATCTTAAATTATCAATAAGCAACTACATTGCTTTGAGAAAGCACAAATTCTCACTCCAGTGGCCAGAATGTACTGTCAAAATCACATGGCTATAGTTTAGGCAACAGAACAGCTAGGCGAGTTACCTGCCTGGGAGATACGAGGGTTCAAATCCTGCCTCTGCCACTTGTTGTCACTCTGCTTCTCTTTCCTCATCCCTGGATTTCTCTCAGGGCTGATAGTGAGGGACAATATGTCTTTACATCAAGTTCTACAAGAAGTAGGAGATTAAAAAAGCAGCTGATACCATGAAACCTTTGCTTATATAGAGAGAAAGATAAATAAACCATTTGTTATTTTAGTTGATCAAAAACTTTCTTAGGTGTTTGTTTTTTTAAATACAAAGACAACTGCAAAAATGAGGTTGGTTCAGAGCTGGGCACCAGTGGCTCACACCTATAATCCTAGCTACAAAGGAGACTGAGACTTGAGGGTTGCCAATAAACCACCAAAAAAAAAAAAAAAAAAAAAGCAAGCAAGAAAGCTGTAAATAAAGTAGTGGCTCAAGTGGTATAGTACTAGGCTTGAACAAAAGAAGCTTAGGGACAAAAATAAATAAACAAATAAATAAATAAATGAAGAAAGAAAGAAAGAAAGTAAAATTCAGATGCCATGGTGATTAGGCTGTGAGATTCTGCTAGAAAGTTCTGTACAAATAGCCCAGGACAGATGACAAAGATACATAACAGATCATAGACAAGAGATGATAGACATGGATGTTATAGATAATGATTAATTGATAATAGATTATAGATAAAGAATAGGTACATAGATGATAGATGATAAATATATAGATGATAGGTAGATAGATATAGATAGATGATAGACAGACTGGTAGACAGACCATAGATATTGGCTCAGATATCCCTGAAATGACCACTAAATTCCAAGAGAATAAAAGAGATAAGAGCATATGGTTGCAACAATATCCTGTGGTCAATTTGGTTTTGGAGTGACTAAATAAAATGTCCATAGTATTGTGAGGGCTGAGGAGAGGGGAGATCCCATCTGGTCAGAGGGACAAAAATTACCGTGATCATTTGGGGTTAAGCAAAATTTTAATGAGTAAAGAGTAAGACATCTGGAACAAGGGAGGAACCTGGGTTTGGAGGATGGATAGATGGATGGATTTCAAGTCAGCAGTGGCTCACACCTGTAATCCTAGCTCCTCAGGAGGCTGAGTCCAAAGCCAGCCTAGACAGTAAAGTCCTTAAGACTCATCTCCAATTAACTACTAGAAAACCGGAAGTGGCCCTGTGGCTTCAGAGGTAGAGCAGTAGCCTTGAGCTGAAGAGCTCAGGGACAGCGCCCAGGCCCAGAGTTCAAGCACCAGAACCAAAAAAACCCAAAAAACAAAAAAAAAGGGCAGTGATGGTGGTGGTAATAGTGCTCTTGCATTTTTTTTTTTTTTGGTCAGTCATGGGGCTTGAACTCTGAGCCTGGGCACTGTCCTTGAGCTCTTCAGCTCAAGGCTACAGCCCTATGGGAGCCACTTCCATTTTTCTGGTGATTAGAGATAAGAATCTCGCTATTTTTAGTGCCTGGGATGGCTTTGAACTGGGATCCTCAGATCTCAGCTTCCTGAGTAGCTAGGATTACAGGTTTAAGCCACCAACTGAGCCTGGCTTCTCCTGCATTTTTTAGGTTAATTCAATATGGAGTGTTTAACTTGATTATAATCTCTCAAAATAGGAAATGGGAGTGGAAGCATGGCTCAGGTATATAATGTTTACTAAGTGTGAGGCCCTGAATTCAAGCCCCAGGATAACCAACCCCCCCCCAAAAAAAAAAGCACCAAATTCCAACATGTAGGCTGGCTGAAGAGGAATTGAAAGGAAAGTTGGAGTTACAATGTTGAAGACATGTGATGTGAGCTTCAGATGCCAACTGAGGGCTTTGGGTTTTATTTAATAAGCAAAGAAAGCTGGGCATACCATGATTCTTACCTGTAATCCTAGCTATAAATGAGGCTGAGATCTGAGGAAAGTGGGTTTCAAGCAAGCCTGGGTAGAAAAGTCTATGAGATTCTTATTTCCAATTAACCAGCAGGAAACCAGAACTGGAGATGGGACTCAGATTGTAGAGCACCATCCTTGAGCAGAAAAAGCTAATGGAGAGAGCCTAAGCCTTGAGTTCAAATCCCAGTACCAGCACGCATGTGTGCATTTGTGCATACACGCTCATACACATACACACATATCTTTAGTTTCATTAAAGAAAAAACAATGGCATCACAATAAACTTTTCAGATTAAATAAAGAGCATGTAGGGTGGATGGTAGGGTTTTTGCATGCTTGTAGTAGCTGTGATGAGGACCTGTATGTGGATAACTAACGATAGACTGACAAGAAAAGGAGTTGCTTTTCTTTTTTTTTTTCCATTTGGTTCCTCTTCTACTCTTTCTTTGTTTGTGGTAAATTCTTTTTTTTTATTGTCAGAATAATGTATAGCGGGGTTATAGTTATATTCATCAGGTATTAGGTACATTACTTCTCACACATTGATACCCCTTCTCATGCTTCTGTCCCCATTTCCCTCCCCTTAGCCCCTCCCAATCATCTTGTTTCCTCCCTTCCCTGTCCTATTTCAAATAAACATATATACAATATATCAGGTAACAAAGTCAGATACAGTAACCACATGAGATTAACCATAGGGCAAAAAAAAGAAGAAGAAAAATAACATTAAGAACAACAATCAGGTAAGATAAAGCTCTTGTTTCCATATCCTAGAGTTAATTTTGTTTAGTCTCATCTTATATGACCTTACGTACCTAAGTTTTGAGCTGTTGTAATCCTCTGCTAGGAGAGTCCTAGATGTGTACTAATGATTACAAATGAGGGAAACCATGGAGCCTATGTTCCTTTGGGTCTGACTTACTTCACTTAATATGATTTTTTTCCCAAGTCTTTCCATTTCTTTATGAATGGGGCAATGCCATTCTTTCTGATAGCAGTACAGAACTCCATTGTATATAAATACCAGGAATTGCTTTTAAGCCTGTGAAATATTGAGCTTGATAGGGCCATGGATGGAAATTTGGAGGCCCAGGTTGAATGAAGAATGATCTAGTAAAGGAGCAGGGCACAGTGACTCATGCCTGTAATCCTAGCTACTCAGGAGGCTGAGATCTGAGGATCAAGGTTCAAAGCCAGCCCTGGCACAAAAGGACCTGAGACTCTTATGCCCAATTAACCTCTAGAAGAGGGGGAGTAGGGTTTGGCTCAAGGTTAGTGGGGTATCCTTGAGCTGAAGAGCTCAGGGACAGTGCCCAGGCCAGAATTCGAGCCCTAGGACCCACAAAAAATAAATAAATAAAAAATAAAAGAGTGATCTAGTAAAGGAGAAGGGACTGAGTACAGTCTCCAGCATCAGTTCAGTCAACAGGAGAGAAGCCACTTGAGGGGATTTCAAGGGAGATTGGGAACATAGGACCAAAGAAACTTGTGCACAAAATAATGTTGGCTGCAGATGAAAAGGAAATAAGAACTGGTGAGAAGTAAAGGGACTAGGGAGGAGAAAACATGTCTGGGGTCCTGGATGATGGACAGTGATGTTGACCAATGACTGCAGAATGTGCATGAGGATGAATGGCAGACATGGCCTAGCAGTGTATAACTCTGTCAAATCTCATCATCAGCCTCATTATTTGTTCCACCAATCGAATTCCTTTGCACTCTTCCAAAGACTGTGCTAGGTTTTCTAAGTTGTTCTACTTCTCCTGTAAGTGAGATGTGAAACAGGAGCAACTAAACACCTCAACAACATGAGAAGTTAAGAAGTCGCCCCTAGAAAAGCAGGTCAGTGGCTAACAGACACCGAAAGGAAATGGATATTGAGTGGAACTAGGTCATTGGTAAGAACGTGTCAAGCTAGTGGAAAGGAAACTTGGTAAGTTTGCTTGAAAGTTTCCAGCCCTGACACTCCAGGCAGTTGTGCAACATGTGAGCAAGCCTGACCACTGGGGCTCAAGGAGTAAAAGGCATCATTACACTAAAAAAACAAACAGATGAGACAATGATTTTCTAGATGTTAGACGCAATAGGAAGGGAGAACATTTTCTGCTTCAAGCCCTGTGCTAGTCTTTATAATACTATCCAACAGAGATGAGACATAGCAGGCCAGCCACGGTCCTAGACCCAGCCAGCTCCACTCTGGCAGGTCTTCTTGGCAAAAAAAAAAAACAAAACCGCAACTCAGTGAAATAGATAAAAATATGTTCCTTATTAAAGCCCCAGAAAGAAAACTACTGCAAAGTAGAACTGCAAAGTGGAGCCAGTGAAAACCCCAGGATCTGACTTAAACACAGACCAAGGGACACCACTCATAGTGAAGCAAAACTGCTCTCCTAGAAGCAGAAAGGTTTATAGTGGGAGGAATATCATGGAGAAAGCTGTTTTTTAAAAAAGGGATACAAATTTGTAGTGTGTGTGTGTGTGTGTGTGTGTGTGTGTGTGTGTGTGTGTGTGTTGGTACTGGGGCTTGAACTCAGAGTCTGAACACTGTCCCTGAGCTTTTCTACTTAAGGCAGCACTCTACCACTTGAGCTACAGTTCAACTTTCAGCTTTTTGTTGATTCACCGGAGATTAGACTCTCACATACTTTCCTGCGCAGTCTGGCTTCAAATGGAAATCCTCAGATCTCTGCTTCCTGAGTAGCTTGGATTATAGGCATAAACCACATGCAGCCAGCAAGAAGAAATTTTTGTGAAAGTATGAACTGACCTACCAAAGTCAAAACAAAAGAATACTGCTTAAGAACAACTAGGTGTGGTCCTCATGAATATTCCATAGGAACAATTGGTCACTGTGGGAACAAAGGTAAGATAGAGAGTATTATGGGATTGTCTGCTTGCCTTTAGTTTGGGGGTCATATCAGTTTTCTCCTTTCATTCACATTCAGACAGAGTCATAACCAAATTCTATATTATTTCTTTTAAGGGATTGAAGTGGTCAGATAGCTTCTCAGAGAGTGTGTATGAGCCACAACCCCCTCACAACATCATCCAGGAGAATACAGCTCCACCGTCGAGAAAAACACCTCCACCATCCCATTCAGGAGAACACAGCTCCAACATCCAGGAGAACACAGCTCCACTCTCCAGGAGAACACAGCTCCACCATTCAGGGGAACACAGACCTACCATCCCACCCAGGAGAACAGAGCTCCACCGTCCAGGGGACTACAGCTCCACCATCCAGGAGAACACGGATCCACCATCCCATCCAGGAGAACACAGCTCCACCATCCAAGGAAACACAGCTCCATTATTCAGGGGAACACAGATCCACTATCCCATCCAGGAGAACACAGCTCCACCATCCAGAACACTGTTCCACCATTCAAGGGAACACAGATCCACTATCCCATCCAGGAGAACACAGCTCCACCATCCAGAACAGAGATCCACCATCCCATCTGGGAGAACACAGCTCAACCATCCAGGAGAACACCGCTCCACCATCCAGAAGAATACAGTTCCACCATCCCATCCAGGAGAATACAGCTCCATCTTCCAGGAGAACACAGATCCACCATCCAGAGGAACACAGCTCCACCATCCATGGGAACACAGCTCCACCATCCAGGGGACCACAGCTCCACCATTCAGGGGAACACAGCTCTACTACCAAGAACACACCACCACCATCCAGGAGAACACAGATCCACCATCTAGGAGAACACAGCACCACCATCACAACCAGGAGAACACAGTTCCACCATCCAGGAGAACACAGCTCCACCACCCAGAGTAACACTGCTCCACTATCCAGGGGAACACAGCTCCACCATCCGGGAGAGCACAGATCTACCATCTCATTCAAGACAACACAGCTCCATTATCCAGGAGAACACAGCTCTACCATCCAGGAGAACATAGCTCCCACATCCAGGGAAACACAGTTCCACCATCTAGGAGAACACAGTACCACCATCCAGACCACAGTTCTATCATCCCATCCAGGAGAACACAGCTCCACCACCCAGGAGACCACAGCTCTACTGTCCAGGAGAACACAGCTCCACCATCCAGGAGAACACAGCTCCACCATCCCATCCAGGAGAACACAGATCCACCATCCCATCCAGGAGAACACAGCTCAACCATTCATGGGAACACAGCTCCACCATCCAGGAGAACACAGATCCACCATCCCATCCAGGAGAACACAGCTCCACTATCCAGGAGAACATAGCTCCACCACCCAGGAAAGCACAGATCCACCATCCCATCCAGGAGAACACAGTACCACCATCCAGACCACAGTTCTACCATCCCATCCAGGAGAACACAGCTCCACCACCCAGGAGACCACAGCTCTACTGTCCAGGAGAACACAGCTCCACCATCCAGGAGAACACAGCTCCACCATCCCATCCAGGAGAACACAGATCCACCATCCCATCCAGGAGAACACAGCTCCACCATCCAGAAGAACATAGCTCCACCATCCAGGAAAGCACAGATCCACCATCCCATCCAGGAGAACACAGCTCAACCATTCATGGGAACATAGCTCCTCCATCCAGGAGAACACAGATCCACCATCCCGTCCAGGAGAATACAGCTCCACTATCCAGGAGAACACAGCTCCACCATCCAGGAGAACGTTACTCTCCCTCTCATCCCTGAGAACAACTGTGACTCCAAACTCTAAGCAGCAGGAGCAGAAACCCAGAGCCGTCCTGGGAGAAGCTCAAGATGAGATTATTTGTATTTTAATGGAATCGCAAAACATAGCACAGGTGAACTTTTATTATGTTGGTTCTCTTGTAGCTGTCTGTAAAAAGTAAGACGTGGTCTTTTAAAAATTTTAATTTTATACATTGCTTTTAAAGCTTTTGTGTTTTCTTTAAGCTTTCCCATGTACTATCTCCCATGCATCTGCTTTTCAACCTCATCTCTTAGTCTATTGCTCAGGTGCTACTGGAGTGCAGATGGCTCAGTGGCACACTGTACTTGTGTGGCTGGGTCAAAGGCAGGAAAATGCAAATTATTTCTGTCTGCTAGAGTTAAGGTTTGAACTCAGGGTCTTGCACTCTAGCTTGTTTTTTGTTTTTTTTTTTTTTTTCACTCAAGCTTGGTGCTCTACCACTTGAGCCACACCTCTGCTTCTTGGTTTTTAATGGTCAATTGGAGATGAGACAAGAGTCATGGATTTTTCTTCTCTTAGCTTCAAACCCTGATCCTTGTATTTCCACCTTTAGAGTAGCTAGGGTTACAGGTATTAGCCCCCAGTGCCCAGCATACAGTAAACTTGTCTAACCATTTTACATTTACAAAAAAGAGGCAAAGTGATTTAAACTAGGAACCTGATGTGAACATATCACCATTAACTAAACTGTACATGAACACTGCTTTTGCCATGACTGTTCTCATTGTGGCTCAGGTCCAGTCCAGGCACACGCTGCATCTGGGTCTCTTTCATCTCAAGCTGGGACTGCTTCTCATTCTTCCTTGTTGTCTCTGACCTTGACAGTTTTGAGGCCCCTTGTTTGGAAGCATCTGTTGTTTTTTGTAGGGTCAGACTGGGACTATGAGTTGTTTGGGGGTTGTTGTTGTTGTTGAAACAGTCACCATAGAGGGGACATGCATACGCCATTCGCACAAATGTCAGGGAAGTCTAGGATGGGTCACTACACCATGTCATGTTATTCCAGTGTGAAATTATTTTTACCTTTTCAGGCTTCATTCTGTGGAGGCAAGTCATAAAATCTAGCCACAGTGAAGGGGTGGATGGGTGGATTGCCTTTAAAAACATTCTGTGCAGGAATTTGAATGTATGATGGATAAAGCTCTCATCTTTCATTCACATTCAACTCACTGTGCTTTTGGGGTACCATGAAGAGATGATTTATGGAGATTTATGCAGCGACATTTGTAATCCCTACAAGGGGTATTACCATCATGTCAAGGCACAGCTTTAATCCTTGCAGAGATTGGGAGTTGATTACCATTGCCTTACCTGAGTTATTACTGAAGTAAGTAATTGTCTGTTCTCTAGGCTCTCTGTAGCGTCAGAGGAAATCAATGGATGGATTTGTTTCTGAGACTGAATGTGATATGATGCAATTTGTACACAGTTAATAATGCATCTTCCTATAATTGCACTCAGGGGTCACAAAGTTAAATGCCTAATGCCAAGAATCTCCTTGTCTGCAGATTTATAAGTACAAACACATCACCTCTTCCGACAGTCATGCATTTATGTGTTCTGAAAGGCACCCAACTTAATACCTTACATGTAACATGCTTACCTTACTGTGCTACATGCTGCCCTACTATGTTACATGTAAGGGCATTCTACTCTAGTACTCTTATTAGAGTCTCTGTAGTCATGATCGCCTCTATTACTTAAAAAAATTATTTTTGAAGGAGCTGAAATTTAAACTCAGGGCCTGGAGCTTACAAGGTAGGAGTTCTACCACCTGAGCCACTCCTCCCTCCCCAACCAGCACTTTTTGCTTTGGTTATTTTCAACTAAGGGGCTGTCTCACTTTCTGCCTGCGCCAGGAGGACTGCAGACCTCCTGTTTATATTTCCCTGAATAGCTAGAAGAACAGACAATCACCACCACATGCAGCTTTTTATTGGTTGAGACCCGGTATTGTGAAATTGTTGTCCCAGGCTGGCTTCCTATGGTTATCATTCCAAGTAGTAGGCATAGGCTCTCCTACCTGGCTGTATGCTATCTTTTAAAATGTTATTTTTGGTTTCCCCCATATTCGACTAGCTTTCCTTAATCTTTGATTCATTCTTTAATTGTCAAAACTTAGATAGTAAATGACAAGAGGAAGTATGTGCTCCAGTTTAAGGGAATTATATGACTATCTTGCAAAACTCCAAGGTCTTGATTTACTCACATTTTTCTAGTCTTCTTTGTTCTGATCAAACTGTGTCACGCATATCAATTGAATAGAATGTTGTGTATGTAAGGTTTGTGGAAAGGAAACCACCACATGGTTGAGGCAGAACAGAATTTATTGGGGAGAGAGGAAACTGCAGGCACGTACAAGATGGAGGTGCCCAGAGACAGAGGAAAGGAGAGGGAAAACGAAAGAAAACAGGACGGGATTGGTGTTGAACCAGATTATATAGGAAAAGGCAGGTGGCAGGACTATAGTGAGTGTGGAAGTGATCTTAGAGCCAGGGGAACCTCTCACTGTCCAAGGGAGGGGTGATCAGGGCAGTCAGTTCAGGCAAGGACATCAGCAGAGGAGGAAGTGACCTCAGAGCCTGGGATCCTTTGCTGATTCACAGTCAGGTGATTGATAGTTTCACACAGGTGAAGAGGAAGGGGGAGGGGCTGTTCTCCTGGACAGACCTAAGAGTATGGTTTTATGAACTGGTTTCTGGTTTTGTTGTTGTTTTTACATTTATTGATATAACAATATGCCAAGTAAAATGGGGGAACAATGCAAGTAATTTTCTAATCAAGAAGCTCACATGAACAAAAAATGGATTGTAAGGAACAAAACACTGACATGAAATAGATACAGACAGCACTAAGTATCGTGACAAATAATAATTTTCTAATAAAGAAGCTCAAATGAACAAAAATGGATTGTAGGGGCTGGGAGTTTGGCCTAGTGGTAGAGTGCTTGCCTAGCATGCCCGAAGACCTGGGTTCAATTCCTCGGTACCACATACATAGAAAAAAGCTGGAAGTGGTGCTGAGGCTCAAGTGGTAGAGCTCTAGCCTTGAGAAAGTCCAAGGACAGTGCTCAGGCCCTGAGCTCAAGCCCAAGACTGGCAAAAAAAAAAATTAAAAATGGACTATAAGGAACAAAACACTGACATGAAATAGATACAGCACTAAGTATAGTGATGAACCATTATAATCCCAGATACTTGAAAGGCAGAAATAGAAACAGTATTACCATCTGAGCCCATCAGGCAAAAACATGAGCTTCAATTCTGAATAATATCTAACTAAAAATAAGAGAGCTGGAGACATGACTGAAGAGGTAGAACACTTACCTAGCAAGCTCCTAGGCTTTGAGTTCAATCCCCAGTAACACCAAAATAAATAAGTAAAAACTAAAAATACATCAAAACCGCAAAGCAGTGTTGAGGGTTTAGCTCTGTGGAAGAACACTTGCCTAGAAAGAACAAGATCCTGAGTTCAGTTCTCAGCTCTGCCAAAAAGGAAAAAGAAAAAAAAAAGTAGTATAAAGCTCTAGAAAGATTTTTCTTTTGGTTTATTTTGTTTGTTGTACTAGTATTTGAGCTTGTGTCTACAGCTGGTTTTCTACCATAGGAGGCATGACTCCAGTCTAGCATTTTGCCCGTTAAATGGAGATTGGAGTCTTTTTGTTAGTGGTGGTTGTGGGGGTTGAACTCTGGGCCCGGGCGCTGTCCCTAAACTATTCAGCTCAATGCTACCACTCTACCACTTGTGCAACAGTGCCAGTTTTGGTTTTCTGGTGGTTACTTGGAGATAAGAGTCTTGGGGACTTTTGTGCTGGGCTGGCTTTGAGTCAAGATCCTCAGATCTCAGCCTCCTGAGTAGCTAGACTTACAGGTGTAAGCCACCAGTGCCCAGCTGAGTTTGGAGTCTTATAGACTTTTTTTTTGCCTGTACAGGCTTTGAACCTTTATCTTCAGATCTCAGCCGCTTGAGTAGTTGAGGATTATTGGCACGAACCTTGAATCAAAGGTTTTTCCAGTAGGAGATGACAAGGGCAGATCCTTAAGAGAAAGATGAACTCAGCGGCACTGTGATGATGAGACTGCAGGACGAGAAGAGGATGAAGAGAGGAAAGCATCGGGCTAAGGATAAGCAATGATTACCACTGAAGACAAGTCTGGGCATTGGCAGTTGGATCAGAAAAATATTGTGAAGTTGAAATCAACTGTCCTGGCTACTGATTGAATCTGAGGAAGAAAGCGTGAAAGGATTCAAATAAAACTTTGATATTTCAAGAAAAGTAATGTTCCAGTAGTAAAAATGGAGGGGCATTTTCTATTCTGCTTTATGTGTTTTTGTTTGTAATATGTGTGTGACAGTTACTCTGGTTTGAACTCAGGGCCTGGGTACTATCCCTCAGATTTTTTTACTCTACGCTGGCAATCTATCACTTGAGTCACAGCTCTACTTTTAGCTTTTTGCTAAAATTGGAGATAAGAATTCCATGTGCTTTTCTGCCCAGGCTGACTTTGAACGATGATCCTCATATCTCAGCCTCTTGAGCAGCTGGGATTACAAGCATAAACCTCTGGCACCTGGCTAAATGTATTTCTTTGCAACTTTTTATCATGTATGCTATCTGCCTTGAGAGCTATATTAGAACATTTTTATGTTCCTCTGTGATTCACTCATTCCTTTCTGGTATAAGTTGCGATATGAGTAAATGAATATGCATTCATTTTGCCTGATTATATAATTACGCTTCTGTCTCAGAGACTGTCTCAAGACAAGAATGTAGTGGTTTCTGCTCGTAACTAAAAGCTAGGTTTTGTGTTTTCAAGGGATATTTCCCAGCTACATTTGTGTTTGCTAAACATTTTGTAACATTTGTATTATGTCTCAGCAATAAATAGTAGCTTTTACAGAAAAGATTTTATTTTCCAGTCCTGGGGCTTGAACTCAGGGCCTGGACACTGTCCCTGGGCTTCTTTTGCTCAAGGCTAGTGCTCTGCCACTTGAACCACAGCTCTACTTCTGACTTTTTCTGCTTATGTGGTACTGAGGAATCGAACCCACAGCTTCATGCAAGCTAGCAAGTATTCTATTACTAGGGCATGCTCCTGATCCCAGGAAAGAGCTTTCTTTTAATTTGGAATAATAACTATTCAGTTTTCCCTTAAATAAGTATTAATAATATTTTTCAAGTGCTTCTTCCTTCAGAACCACAATCATCACTAATACTTATTGAGCATTTATTAAGTGCAAAGCACTGTCTCAAGTGTTTTTTACACAGAGTCCTCAGAACAAACTTTGAAACAATACTGCTAGAAGTTGACAGAAAAATTCAGGGTGAGGAACCTGAATAAGAACACACAGTAAGAGTGAAAACCAGAAGGGGAACTCACATAGTTGGATCTGGAGCCCGTGTGCCCAATCTTACCACTTTCTCCAGCACTCAAGTTTAGAGATTTTATATTTATTAGATAGAATGTGCCTCTGAAGCATATCTCAAATTTTCGCCACATTGGGATTGCATCATCAGAGAAAACAAAGGATGTTTAGAATCTACTGGCATTCTCAGAAATCTTAATCATCAAGAGTTTACAAAAGCATACTTCTCATATCAAGACACTTGAGATAGTAATTTAAAAATACTTCTAGCCAAGAGTGTTGGCTTACACCTGCAATTGTAGCTGCTCAGGAGGCTGAGGTCTGTTTTAAAATTCAAAGCCAGTCCAAGCAGGAAAATCTGAGACACTATTCTTTTTTTTTTTGTTAATGGTGAGGCTTACACTCACAGCCTGGGCACTGTTCCCAAGCTCTTTTTTTTGCTCAAGGCTCTACCACTTTGAGCCACAGCTCCACTTCCAGCATTTTTGATGGTTATATGGAAATGTGTCTCATGGGACTTTTCTACACAAGCAGGCTTTGTTCTACAATCCTCAGATCTCAGCCTCCTGAATAGCTAGGATTACAGGTGTGAGCCACCAGCACCTGGTAGAGAGACTCTTATCTCTAACCAGCAAAAAGAAAGAAGTGGAGTTGTGGCTTAAGTGGTAGAGTGTTAACCTTGAGTAAAAAAACTAAGGGAGAGTGAAAGGCCGTGAGTTCAAGCCCTAGTACTGGCACAAAACAACAAAAAGAAAATTAAGAAAATAAATCAAGCCGGGCATCAGTGACTCACCCCTGTAATCCTAGCTACTCAGGATGCTGAGAGCTGAGGATCATGGTTCAAAACCAGCCCTGGCATGAAACTCATATCTCCAGTTAACCACCTTTTCTGGAAGTGGTGCTGTGGATTAAAGTGGTAGGGTGATAGCCTTGAGGTGAAAAGTTCAGAGACAGCAGCCAGGCCCAGAATCCAAGACCCCTGACTGGAAAAAAAAAAAGAAGAAGATAAATCAGATGTCAGCTATTACAACAAGATGGAATTGAAGGCTCATGTGAGCCATGGCTGGAACTAAGGTGCTAGAAGCCAGAGAGGAAGCATTGTGGAGGCATTGATCTTTGTAGGGGTTTGTCGAGGTAAAATGTTGATTGCTTTCTTCCTTGATGTACAGAAGAAACATAAATCTTTTATTGAATTTCAAAATTTGAAAGCACTGAGTTATTTCTGATAGTTCATTTTGTCATTTATACATTTTTGTAAATTAGAATGATGATGCTTATTACTGTGAAAGTGAAGATGTGTTTGTGACTTTAGCTAAGTATAACTACACCACAGGGCCGTGAAATATATGTAATTACTTAATTTTAATAAAGAAGTCTTTGGAGGAAAAAAAATCATTTGCCAAATGCCTTTATGGAAAATGAAGTCACATGTGCTGAGAAGATTACATAACACAGCTCAGGAACCCCTCACATGAGAGGCTCTCAGGCATAGATGCTCAGCCTTTAGGCTGTTTGTTTTCTCTGGGCTCTTTACTTAAGTTGGACCATGACATCAAGCAACACACACACATGCACACACATACACGCATGCTTCCATCTTTCTGAATCTCATAACTGAAGAGAAAATGACATTCTCATAGAAATATTATAAGTCAAAAACATTTTTAATCCTATTTCTGATTTCAATTTAAATACCCTCTTAGCCAAGTACCAGTGATTCACACTTGTAATACTAGCTACTTAGAGTCTGAGAACAGGAAAATCAAGATTCAAGGGCAGTTTAAGCAGAGACAATCCCAAGGGTCAACCCATAGGCTGGGTGTGGTGCTATGTGCCTTTCATCTCAGCTATGCAAGGCTGAAATTGGGGGATCATGGCCCAGGCAGCAAAGCTCATGAGACTCATGAATGGAAGGAGCCTGGTCATGGTGAGGTAGTGAAAAATAGGAGAATTGGGCTGGGAGCGTGGCCTAGTGGTAGAGTGCTTGCCTAGCATGCGTGAAGACCAGGGTTCGATTCCTCAGTACCACATACATAGAGAAGTCCGAAGTGGGGCTGTGGTTCAAGTGGTAGAACTTGAGAAAGAACAAGAACAGTGCCTAGGTCCTGATTTCAGACCCCAGGACTGGCCACACAAAAAAAGGAGGATTGTGGCCTAGGAGACCATCTGGGCAAGAATTGGAATCCTTTCTCAAAATAACCAGAGCAAAAAAAAATTAAAAAAAGGAGCTGTAGCTACATGGTAGAGTTCAAACTTCAGTACATAAGAAAGAGAAAGAAAAAAGAAAAAAAAAGAAAAAAGCTCACACACTAGGGGCTGGGAGTTTGGCCCAGTGGTAGAGTGCTTGTCTAGCATGCATGAAGACCCGGGTTTGATTCCTTGGTGCCACATGCATAGAAAAAAGCTGGAAGTGGTGCTGAGGCTCAAATGGTAGAGCTCTAACTTTGAAAAAGTCCAAGGACAGTGCTCAGGCCCTGAGCTCAAGCCCAGGACTGGCAAAAAAAAAAAAAAGCTCACACATTAAATTGAATGCTGGATGTATTTATCCTCTAAGGTTCCCAAAAGCAAAACAAATTTGTGTGTGTGTGCATGTGTATGAGGGGTGTGTGTGTGTGTGTGTGTGTGTGTGCGCGCGCACGCACGCGTGCCACTACTGGAACTTGAACTCAGGGCCTTGGTACTGTCTCATCTTTTTCAATCAAGGTTAGCACTCTATGTCTTGATCCACTTCAGGCTCTTTGCTGGTTAATTGCTGACTGAGTATCACAGTGTTTCTTGCCTGGGCTAGTTTCAAACCTCCATTCTCAGATCTCAAGATCACAGCTAGGATTACAAACATGAGCCACCAGCACTGGGCCTGCAAAATCACTTTAAATGTAAATTATATTTTATTAAATGTATTGACACAAGAGTTTGGATATATGCAATCACATATATGTAAATATATTTACATATATACAATATGAAAGAATTTCCTTGACTTGAATCTTAAAAGAAGAAAAGGAGGCACTGCTTTTCGTATTCCTTGTCTAAGATTAGGTTAGACTTTCAGTGTCTTGGACTGGTGCACAAGCAGTGCCTTGTTTTAGAAGTGGGGGGCACTCTGAAAGGCTGCTGAAGGGCTTGAGCCCAGGTAGGTGCCCTCACATCTTACCAGCCAGGCCATTTCTTATCAGTGCACTAAGAGAGATAGTGGGTGGAAGCATGTGTGTTTTGAAAATTGCTTCAAATATGGTGAAATCAAAGAAAGTTAAATAAATAACCAGGGAAGTCACACTCAGAAAATTGTCCTAGGACAGGCAGCAGAACCCAAAAGCTATCTGAGAATCACGCAGGATTTGATCAGAAATGACAATTCTAAACCAGGTACCAATAGCTCACACCTATAATCCTAGCAACTCAGGAGACTAAGATCTGAGGATTGCAGTTCAAAGCCAGCTCAAGCAAGTCTGTGAGACATTCTCCAATTAACCAGCAAAAAGCCAGAAGCGGAGATGTGGCTCAGGTGGTAGAATGCCAGCATTGAGCAAAGAAGCCAAGTGAGAGCATGAGGCCCTGAGTCTGGAAGTGGGGAAGAGTCCCTCTAAATTTAACTGAAGCACATTCATCAATAATATTAAAACCTATCTCTTTGATTACCCTGTTTTCAACTGAGGTTGCAGAATTGCCTTGTTTCAAAATATCCATTAGCTACATGATGATACAGAAAATTTTTATTTAATGCAAAGTAAGATTACAATGCATTCCTTTGTGAGATAAACAAACCAAACTGAAAACAAAGCGTTCAGACTCTTTTGCTGCCATTTTCAACAGTTTTTCAGGAAATAAATGACTATTTAAAAAAACTACATTAAATCATGGATACAAAGTCATGCATTTTCTTTTTGCCTCAAGCTCCAATCCAGATCAACCCAGTACTGGTTTTCATTTACATTTTTGATATTTTGTTCAAAATGTGTTTGCATCTACTGGATTTTTTTAAACTATTGCATTAAGATTGATTATCTTGTTTACCGAGTAGTTTCACTTTCTTAAATTTTAAATTAAAGATAGTTGCTTTGGGTGAGGAATATGGCCAAGTGGTGGAGTGCTTGCCTAGCATAAAGGAAGCCCTGGGTTCGATCCCTCAGTCAGTACCACATACACAGAAAAATACGAAGTAGTGCTGTGGCCCAAGTGGCAGAGCCTTGAGCAAAAGTGCTCAGGAACAGTGCCCAGGCCCTGAGTTCAAGCCCCACAACTGGTTAAAAAAAAAAAAAAAGATAGTTGCTTTTCAAAGCTCTCCTAGTTTGGGCTTCATTTTGAAGACTTCACTGTGGACTGAGAATGATTCTCAGTGTCTGGCCAGAGAGAAAGTATGGGAGATTGTAGTACCAGAAAAAAGAATATTCCAAAATAGAGAGGATCAAAGTGTCAAATGTTCGTGAATGTTATGAGCATAAAGATCTGAAGGTAGAGCAGAGCAATGATGTGAAAATACTGAATGAATATGATTGGAAAATACTGATATAATGAATATGGTTAGAATGAAAAACAATGGGATGAAATACAACTAAAATACTTAAATATATTGCCAATACAAACTTGCATCTAAAAGTATGTGGGCATGGGAGACAAAACTGATGCAAGGAAGGACACATATGACCGTAACCATAGGAACCATCAGGAGCATGGCTTACAAGATAGAGTAATCATAAAACACCAAAGAGGCCAGATACCTGGGCATAAGATATGGAGCAATAGCTAGAGTAAAATACCAGCACAGCTCTGGGTACCACTGACCAAGGCTGTAACCAATCCAGACCAAGCAAGGACCAAGGCATAACCAATCCAAATCAAGCAAGAAGGAGTTTGGGCAGGAGAGGAGCAAGCCAACGGCCAATATAAGCAAAAGACCCAGAATGAGGGACAGCACTTCTGCTGGCCTTAACTGATACTGTGGTTAGAGGATCTTTGGCCATGCAGAAGCTGCTCCTTGCCCAAGAGGACTAACAGGGATCCAGACTTGTCGTGCAGCCCCGGAGCTCACCCTGAGCAGCAGGATTGGGCGCTGTGTCTAACATCTGACGGGCAGGCCCTGTTCCACTTCAGGATTAAGAGATATGGGAGAGGTGAGTCTAGAAGGTGTGCTGGATAGGCAGATTAGGATTAAGCAAGTTAGGACTAGAATAAAGTAACTAGAATATAATGTTAACTCTGTTAAGCTATGTTAAATCAATAAATTATGTTGTATCATATTACTTGCCTGTTGGTGAATTACTTGGCCTGCTCATGATAGTGAATGAAGGTGAATGGCCTGTCAATCACAGACAGGCAGCACAGAATAAATAGGAGTGGAACTGGGGTGAAATGGAGACTAGGAGGTAAGGATCAAATCTTTGTCTATGAGTCACTCTGCCTAGAAGTTTGGGTCTAAGCTAGAAGAGAGGGATGCTGAGGGAGTAGCTGAATAGAGGAAGGAATTGAGAGATGTGGTCATATTAGAGGTGATTTAGCCAGGAGGGAGAAAGTCTGATACACAGGAGAGAAATGGTTTTATCTGTCCTGAGCAGCTTGAGAGGAGATGGAATCCTCAGACTGGAGAGAATGGACAGTAAGCAAGAAATACAAGGTCACCTGACAGCACCCTGTGGTGGTAGGAGACTAGGTGAGTTTTTACCACTGATAACAGGAAATTGCAGATTTCTTTACAAGGCTTTCATTTTTTTTTTTCCTACTGAAGAGAGGAAGGCCCCAGGGGAGGCAGGATAAGAAACAGAGACGTTCCCACAGACAGGAGAAGGCTTGGAGCTGTCCTCAGGGCCGTGGGGCTCAAGGCAGCACTCTGGGTTACTCTGCCATTGAGGCAAAGAACTACTGCACCTTCTTCTCTGATGGAATTGGAACACAGGAAGTTCTCAAAGGAAGATGCAAGGCTGAGTGAGAAAAAAAAGCCATCTTTACATTTAGTACAATATCTTTGTGTCAGAAAAAAGAAAAATAAAAACGGATTTACATGAAGAAAGATGGAGCCAGTACATGAACAACTAATTTAAAACACAGGAAGAGAAATGAGGAGGCCAGAAACGAGGTAAATTGAGACAGAGTGTGAAAGAGACCATCAGTCTGTATCTTTTGATTCTTAGGTTTTGAATTAAGTGGTATGTTGACTATTAAAACTAGAAATTAAGCCAGGTGCCAGTGGCTCACACTGTAATCCTACCTACTCAGGAGGCTAAGATAGGAGGATCGTAGTTTTGAGATTCCCAATGACTCTGATCTCCAACTAACCAAGAAAATCTGGAAGAGAAGAGGGACAGCACCCAGGGCCAGAGGTCAAGCCCCCACGACCAACACCAAAAATAAATAAAAGTTTATGAGATTCTGCTCCCCCGGCCACAACCAACAACCAGTTGATGTATGACCCATAACACTTTCTCCTTCTTCAGCTCAAGGCCAGGACTCTGTTTTCAGATTTAAAAAAAAATTTTTTTTTGCCAGTCCCAGGGCCTGAACTCAGGGCCTGAGCAATGTCCTCGGGTTTTGTTAAGACTAGAGCTCTATCACTTGAGCCACAGCACCACTTCTGCCTTTCTCTTTGTATGTGGTACCAAGGAATCGAACCTGGGTCTTCGTGTATGCTAGACAAGCACTCTTACCACTAGGCCAAATTCCAAGCCCATATTTTCAGATTCTTTTTTTTTTTCCGGTGCCAGTCCTAGGGCCTGAACTCAGGGCCTGGGCACTGTCCTTGGGCTTACTCAAGGCTTTCTCTACCACTTGAGCCACAGAACCACTTACAGCTTTTTCTATGTATGTGGTACCAAGGAGTGGAACCCAGGTCTTCGTGCATGGTAAATAAGCACTCTACCACTAAGGCCAAAAGCCTGACCCTCAGATTCTTATAAGACTCATCTTTTGTTTTATTCTTTAGTCTTTTGATTACTTTTCAGAACATATCTAACCTCTAAGCACTGGGGTCCTGCTGGGTTGTGTGTGCTGGAGGGGGGAGCAGGCAGAGCCTTGGGGAGTGTAACACACCAGCCACTGACACCCTGAGACTCACAACTAGCACACTGCACCTCTAATCTACTTCACAGCAACTCAGTGGAATTGCAAAGACTTGGAGGAGTAAAAAAATCAAGTGTTTTATGAAACAACAGGCAAACCATTTAAATCTGTAACTACTATGCTTATGTTCCCTGCTTCCTTGTCTACAATGGAATGAGAGTTTTATTTTAGAGGCACACAGTCATTTCCTTTTATGTCTGCAAGAAACACTACCAGACATATTATATAGCCTTGCTCTACTCACAAGAGACTGAGATGAAAAAACAGGAAAGCTAAATCATTTATAAGCATGTAAACAACCAGATTTTTAGCTACCATGATTCCCAAGTGCTAGAATACAAAGCTCAAAGGTACCATAAATACAGATCTTCTGGTTAGAGAGAAAAAGATTCAAATATTAAACACTTTTATATTTTCTACTGGAAAGAATAAACGTCCTCTAATTTGTCTATAAAGCATCCACATCCCTAAAATATGTGGAAAATCCAAAGATTTAGAAAACTTTAGTCTTCAGCATTATAAGTACAAGTGCTCTTCAAGCTTGACTGGAAATATTGAATAGTTTATAGTTTACATTTAAGTTTCAACTAAGAACAAAGACTAAATACTTCGGCAGGTAGCTATAAGATACGTTGTTTGGAATTGCAGCATAAGTAAAAGATTTACAATATACCAGAGAGAGCTTTTGTTAATGAGTCATAAAAATAGGCTGGGTATGACAGAGGCAGAAATGGGGGGCGGTTCATGGTTCAAGTCCATCCTTGGCAAAAGAAGTCTGAGAGACTGCATCTCAACCAATGGTTGGCCATGGTGGGGCAGGCCTATTGTCTCAACTAATGAGGGGAAACACTATGAGATAAAGATGTTGAGGATTTGTCTGCAGTCTGGTACCCAACTTCTGTTCTCAGATCTCAGTCAGGATCTGAGTAGTCAAGATTACAGGTTTGAGCTACCAGTGCTGGGCTCAAATATTACTATTTTTTATGATGATGATGATGATGATGATGATGATGATGATGATGATGGTGTGTGTGTGTGTGTGTGTGTGTGTGTGTGTGTGTGTGTGTTAGCCTTGGGGCTTAAACTAAAGGCCTGGGTACTACCCTTGAGCTTTTTTTTCCCTCAAGACTATTGCTCTTACTAGTTGAGCCAGCTTCACTTTCAGCTTATCTTGGTGGTTAATTTGAGATAAGTCCCTGAAGGGTTGGAGGTATCCCTCCAGTGGAAGAGTACTTGCCTAATAAGTATGAATCTTTGAGTTCAAATCCCAGAACTGTCAAGGAAAACAAATAATTTTTTTTTTATCGAGGTTAAGTAGTTACACAGTACATATATACTGTGGCATAGTTATACTTAGCTAATGTCATAATCTTTTTTTAACTTTCATAATACTAAGCACCATTGATCTAGTCTACAGATTTATAAATGTTAGATATATAAAGCCTTTTAGTCTTACCTAGAACAAGTTAGCTCTTTGAACATTGACAATAAAACCATTTCTTCCAAATCGGGTGTTATGTATCTTTTTTCCCTTTGCTTAGGGTATTGGTTGTTCCCTCTTCTGTTGGTTTCATTGGGTATGAGCATCTTAAATTCTGTTTAGTTTGTCTTGTCCAGTTTTATATCTAATAACTGCATAACAGAGACTATGTGTTGTTTATCTCTTTGGTCTTGGCTTATCTCACTCAACATGATTTGCTCTAGTTCCACCCATTTCCTGATGAACGCCATTTTGTCTTGTGTAGTGGCTATGTAAAATTCTATTGTACATAGGTACTATATTTTAGCATCTATTCATCTGTAGTGGGGCATCTGTGTTGTTTCCATCTCTTGGCTATTGTGAACAGTGCAGCGATGAACATGGATGTGCAGGTGTCCTTATCATATCTTGGGTCATGTTCCTCAACGTAGATGCCTAGGAGTGGTATGGCTGGGTTGTAGGGTAAGTCTCTTTAGTTTTCTGAGAAACCTCCTCTGCTTTCCAGAGTGGTTGTACTAGTTTATATTCCCACTAGCAGTTCAATAGGGTTCCTCTTTCTCTGCATTCCCACCAGCATTTGCTGTTCAAACAAAGAAAAAATTTTTGGCAAGTCCTAGGCCTTGAACTCAGGACCTGAGCACTGTCCTTGGGCTTTCTCAAGGCTAGAGTTCTACCACTTGAGCCACAGCACCATTTCTGGCTTTTTTTTTTCTATGTATGTGTTACCAAGAAATTGAATCCAGGTTTTCATGAATGCTAGGCAAGCACTCTATCACTAAGCCAAACTCCCAGCCAAAACAAAGACATTTTTTAGAAAATTATTTTTTTCAGTCAAGTGTTGGTGGGTCATGCCTAGCTACTGAGGAGGCTGAGATCTGAGGATAACAGTTGAATAATTTTTTTTTTTTTTGCCAGTCCTGGGCTTGGAGCTCAGGGCCTGAGCACTGTCCTTGTGTTTTCTCAAGGCTAGAGTTCTACCACTTGAGCCACAGCACCACTTCTGTTTTTTTTTCTATGTATGTGATACCGAGGAATCGAACCTGGATCTTTGTACACGGTAGGCAAGCACTCTTACCACTAGGCCAAACTCCCACTAGGCCAAACTCCCTGCCTTGAGGATCACAGTTGGAAGCCAACCCAGGGAGGAAAGTCCATGAGGCTCTTCTCCCTAATCAGAGAAAAAGCCAGAAGTGGTGCTGTGGCTAACGTGGTACAGCGCTAGCCTTGAGCAAAAGGAGCGCAGGGACAGTGCCCAGGACTTAAGTTCAAGCATTGGGACTAACAATCAAAAAAAAAAAGTCTCAGGAATATTAATGTGATGGTATCATTGCTGCCTGCATAGGGCTTACATAGACTGTGGGAAAATGTCCCACAGTCAGGATATATTTGAGTTCTTTGAGTAATAATTATGTGGTTGTTGATTGAACATGCTTTTACTGAGTTAGCTAGAACAATATAATGACCACTGTGGGTACCTTGTCGTCTTGCTTTTTAAAATGTAGGGCTTTGGGGTATTTTACTTCTAAACAAAGTAATTTCTCTCCAGCTGTGTTTTTGAGATTCAGGAAGACAGAGCCCTGAGTAAGTCTGATTGGAATTCTGGTTTCTCATCTCATAGCTGAGTGGTCTTAAAACTCCTTATTCATTCACCCTTTATTTCTCTCTGATCCTACCTATAAAAACAAAGTTAATAAGGTTTGCTTGTTTTGTCTTGAGTAAGAGAGTTAACTTTCATGAGGGTATATGGCAAACATTCCTCGAGTTTCAGTGATTATCCTTTACTTAAAATATACAGGGATACACTGCATTAGTCAGCTTCAGAAGCTGTAACAAAATACCATGAACTGGTAGCTTAGACAACAGGAATTTATTTCTCACAGCCCTGGACCTTGGAGTCCAAATCAGGATGCTAATAGTTTTAGGTGAGGGCGCTCTTCCTGGTGTGCATCGCCTAGGTGGGTATGTAGAGGAAAGAATGGCAAGGCTTCTTGGCATTTCCTCTATAAGGGCACACATTCTATTCACCAGTGCCCCACCCTCATGAACTAATCATCTCCCAAAGACACCACCTGCTGCCAGCATCACTTTGGGGATTAGATTGTAACTTACATAATCTTGAGGAAAGGGAAGCCAGATCTTCACCCCATTATACTTGTGTGTAGTTCAAGACACTTACACCCATGTTTCTCCAGTGAGAAGATCACTCTACCTTGTCCTACCCCAGTGAGACCCCCCCTTCCCCCAAACACAATCAGATGATCGTTGTCATTGAGAATCTACCACTGACAGCTTTTGGACTCTTTATTGTGATGGGAAATGTGACTGTCATTGCCCTAGAGGATACTAAGCCACGGAGAAGGAAGTGGTGTTAATTTGTTGAGGCTACCATTGGGGATGGAAGCAGAATGGAGGTGTTGGATGCCTCTTAGCATTTTGTTAAGAATGATTAGCTATGGAAGTGGTGCTGTGGCTCAAGTGGTAGAGCCTCCCAATCTGCTCACTCAGCCCAAGGGCAGTGCTCAGGCCCTGAGTTCAAACCCAGCACTGTCCAAAAAACAAAACAAAACAAAACAAAACAAAAGAATGATTAGCCAGGCACCTGTGGGCTCATGTCTATAATTTGAGGATCATGCCTGAGACCTGAGGACCACAGTTCTAAGCCAGTGTGGGCGGGAAAAGTCCATGAGTCCCAGCACACACACACATACACACATACACACACACACACACACACACACACACACACACACACACACGGGGGGGGGGAGATGAAAGGAGATAAAATTGTGAGTGTGAAAGTTACTAAATCCTATTCAAAAAGAGTGACCCAAAAGCTAAATTTAAAAGATCCTAGAGAGCTAAATATTTCCTGGACTGAAGGGAGTGGCCAGGAGAGGATGGCTTATACAGGGGTGGCTTAAAGACAGATTTCATTTTAGTCTGTTTCCATATTGTTGTAGAGAAGGAGGAGTACTGGGGCTTGAATTCAGGGTCTCTGTATTCTCACTCAGGTTTTCATTTAAGGCTGGAGCTGTAGCACTTAAGCCACACTATCACTGGCTCTTTGTTGGTTAGTTAGAGATAAGAGTCTCTCAGATTTGTATGTCTGGGGGTTGGCTTTGAACTACAATCTTCAGCTCTCAGCCTCAGTATCTAGGATTACAAGTATGAGCCATCAGTGCCTGGCTTGTTTCATATTTTTTTCCATAGCTTTGTTTATTTGCTGCTCTTTGTATTGTTTCCTGACTACTGGCAAGATGGTATAAGGCCACAGCTGTGTAGAGCCATCTCTTAAAGCTGCTGTGAGTTAATACCTTTGGGTCTTGAAACAATTTTCAACACACAGAAAGGACAGCGACCTTGCACATGGGCTGATTCAAGGTCTGTGGCAGGAAATTAAGAGCAAGGCACATCTTCAGCGTGGGAACACAGGAAAATCATCAAAGATGAACCCATCAGGCAGGTCAGAAGAGGACGGATCCAACCAGGGAAAGCACTGGCTCTGTAGTAGAATAAAACACAAATGCATATATTCTCAATAAAATGAGAGACCAGATAAATGAAATATAAAATATTGGTTATTCTATGACTTTCTGACTTTATGTACTGCAAACACATTTTTGTTGTTTTGTGCTAGCATATAGGGCTTTGAATTCAAGGCCTCGCACACTCACTCAGCTTTTTCTTTTTTTTCCAGTCCTGGGGCTTGAACTCAGGGCCTGGGCACTGTCCTTGGACTTTATTTTGCTCAAGGCTAGTGCTCTGCTGCTTGAGCCACAATGCCACTTCCGGCTTTTTCTATGTATGTGGTACAGAGAATAAAATCCATGGCTTCATGCATGCTAGGTAAGCACTCTATTACCACTAGGCCAACCTCCCAATCTGCTTACTCAGCTTTCTTGCTCATGGCTGGTGCCCTACCACATAAGCCATACCTCCTTTCCAGCATTTTGCTGGTTAATTGGAAATGGAGTCTCAAGCACTTTTCTACCTGGCCTGTCTTCCAATTGAGATCCTGCAGATTTCAGCTACCTCAGTGGCTAGTATTACAGTCCTGAGCCACACGCACCTGGCTGTACATATATTTTTGTTGTTTTCATGGCACACATCATTTTAATAAGTGACAAAGGTATTATATTCTCTATTCTACATGTTGCCGCTGCATGGTGAAGAATGCCCTGAGAATGTCAGCATAAAAATGAGGTTTGATTGGACAGTGTAACCCCTTCACTCTCTCCCAGTTTTTCCTTTCCACACATAAATATATTTTAAAGAGAAAGATTCTCTCCTTCAATTCCTTACATTTTCATGGCCTAAAATAGTATGTTGTTATTCTGTTCTATAATCTACTAGAACTCTTCATAATTATCAAATAATGTTTGGGACTTTTTCAGTATTCCTGTCAATTTCTTCTATTGCTTTCTTTTCCATAGAGTCCTCTGTTTTGGACATACTGAGTGTTCTAAGATTTAATCCAGATTGATTTTAGCAGAAATGTTATAAATGCTCAAGACCTTTGAAAAATATATTTGAAGGTTTTTAAAGTTTAAAACTCTTGATAGAACTAGCACTTGTCTCAGCCCAGGGTCTAATTTTTATGAAAAAGCCAAGTTCTTAAGTAAGGATTTTGCCAAGGTTGGTGGCAAAAAATGAAGAAAATGTATTGCAGACTGTAGGGGATGACTTATAAACTGGAAAACATGCCCAAATTGGCCTCTGGAGGTCACAGGGCCCCATCAGGTTTGCTTTTGTTTTGATTGGACCTGGAAGCCACAGCAGCAGGCTTCTTGTGTAGCTGTGTTAGGGGATCAGGAGGTCCCCAGAGGCTTGGGCATGGCACTCTTGTAAAGAGGGATGATTTCAGTCCCTTGAATAATCTGTCCAGCAATACCTACCTCTCTAGCTGTCTAGCTATTCCAGTTTGCCATCTTGGTTAGAAGTTGTCTAACTCCTTTGTTTCTAAACTTCAACAATTCTATGTTATTTATTTTGGTAATTAAGTATTTTGGTTCAAAAGGGATATACTCTGTGTGTGTGTGGTGTGTGTGTGGTGTGTGTGTGTGTGTGTGTGTTGGTATTGGGGCCTGAACTTGGGAGCTCCAGCTCTTACATGACTTTTTCACTCAAAGCTGGTGCTCTACCAACCGTTTGAGCCATAGCTTTTGATGCTTAACTGGAGATAAGAGTTTCTCCGATTTGTCTACCTGGGCTGGTTTGGAACTGTGATCCTCAGATCATAGCCTCCTGATTATCTGATTTTGCCCACAGTTACTATCCTGGTCATCACCCTGGTTACTACCATTAGGATCTATATCATTACTTCCTGTCTTCTCTCCAGTAGAAGCCAGAACCTCAGAGGCTGTAAAGCAGTTGCTTTAAACCAGCATTTACACTCCTTGCCCTCTGTGCTGGCTGAATGAAAGGAGGGAGGAAAGCATGATGTTAAAGGCAGGAAGGAGACACATCTGACTGCTTGGCTAACTCCACCCTCAGCCTTCTTTTTGGTGGTACTGGGGTTTGCTCAAATCTTGTGCTTGTAAATGCTCAACTACTGAGCCATACTCTTAAGTCCTTCTTGTTTTTGTTGTTTATTTGGATATAGGCTAGACGCTTTGCTCAGTCAATCCTAAACCATGATATTCCCATTTAACTTCCTGAATCACTCAGATGACAGGTAAAGTACAATGCTAAGCTTGTTTATTGGTTGAGATGGAGTGTGCTTGCCTGTGTGTGGGGAGGGGAGCAGAGCCTCTGGGCCTGGCGCTAACCCTAAGCTCTTCAGCTCAAGGCTAGCACTCTACCCCTTGAGCCACAGTGTCACTTGCAGTTTTCTGGTGGCTAATTGGAGATAAGAATCTCAGAGACTTTAGTCCCTGGGTTGGCTTTTAACCTCAATCCTCAGATTTCAGTCTCCTGAGTAGCTAGAATTATAGGCATGAGCCATCAGCACCTGACTTCATGAACTTTTGTGTTCAGGCTGGTCTTAAGCCATGATCCTCCTGATCTGCCTCCTGAGTTCCTAGAATTACAGAGGTGAGCCACCAAACCCAGCCCCAACTTCCCTTTCCAAAGAATTCTGGCATAGTGGTTAGGGTGTGTGTGTGTGTGTGCTCAAATTCAGGGTCTGGGTGCTAGCTCTGAGCTTTTTGAGCTCAAGTCTAGCGCTCTACCACTTGAACCACAGCTCTGGCTGTGGTTAATTGGAGATAAGAATTTCATAGACTTTCACTTTCTTGCTTGGGCTGGCTTCAAACTTCCTCACTCAGATCTCAGCCTCTTAAGTAGCTAGGATTACAAGTGTGAGCAACTGGTGCCTGGCATAGTTGCTTTCTGATATACTTATTGTTCTATGAATTTGCAAGTAAATTTATTATGGGCTAAAATGCACGTTTGTGTATGAAGCCTAGTAATACTGATTTTAGAGAGTAAATTAGTTTTGTTGACTGGAATAAAAATTTTCATTTTATTGCTTCTGTCACTGAGCACAGTTTGGCATTATCATACAAATTAACAAACCTATAGGCCTAGGCAAATAAAAATGCTAATAAAATGTAAAGACATAATAGAACATTTAGTACTAACTTTGATTAAGCAATGATGTTGGACATTACATATGCCATTCTCACAATACACACAGAAAATACAATAATTTTCAAATATCCTAGCATAAATTTTTGTGGATGAGAATTTTATTTTTATTTTTTTATTTATTGTCAGGGTAATATATAGAGAGGTTACAGTTACATTCCTCAGGTAGTGGGTGCATTATTTCTCAAACATTGATACCCCCTTGTAGATGAGAATTTTAAAGATTCAAGATGATTTGTGCCTGTGTGTGTGTGTATTGGTCATGGGGCTTGAACTCAGGGCCTGGGCACTGTCCATGAACTTCTTTTGCTCAAGGTTAGCACTCACCACTAGAGCCATAGCTCTACTTCCAGTTTTTTGTTCATGTGGCACTGAGGGATTGAACCCAGGGCTTCATGCACTAGCATGCATTCTACCATTAAGCCACATTCCCAGGTTTCAAAATGATTTTATTACAACATTCATAGCGGATATTATGACATAAAGCTTGGTCCAGAGTGAGTAGAGCCTCAGTGGGATTCTGTTGAGTTATTCATAGTTTAAGGGCCTTATGCTGACATTAAAGGACGGGAGCCCATTAAAGCAAAAAGTACAAAAAGTACAAAAGTACAAAAAGTACAAAAGTAAAATACAAACATATTTCAGCTCAGAGAAAACAATTTGCACCCGAGAAATGAAAATCCCATAAGACTACCTGGAAGAAAGAGATGGCCCTCGGCCCTTAACTGAGGATGGATTAGAAATTTCAGACACAAGCATTTCAAAGATGGGGAGGAAAGAGGGTGTGTCAAGTCAGGAGGTAGGATCCAGAGGAGTCCCTGAAAAGCTAGTTCTAGAAGGATCTATATCATTTTCTTTATAGACTAGAATATTCTTACCTTTTTTGGGGGGGGGGCGGGTTGGAGACCAGGACTCAAACTCAGTAATTCATACCAACTTTGTCACGTCTCTAACCTTTGACTAGAAAACCAAAACCAAGATTTGGAAGGAAGTGGCACTTGGGGGCTGCAACTCAAGTGTGCTGCTGGTCCCTGACCCATTTCTCCCTCTCCCCTAATCATCACCACCAGCTACTGTCGGATCAGCACCTCGGGGCCTGACATCCAAAACTGCGCTGGGAGCCAGGAGAAGCTGGTCCTGGTCTCCGCATCCCGGATACTCCACGTCCGGGATAATGTGGTGACCGTGTCTCCACGTCCCGGATACTCCACATTCCGTCTAATCCGGTGGCCGTCCGCACCTTCCGCCGGGGGACGCTGAACCCCCCCAAGACGATCTAAATAAAGCCCGGGTCCCGAAGCCCTAAGTGCAGGACTCTATTTCCCGCCTCGGGGGCCGGGCCTTCAACAGTAAGGAATAGAACAACCAGGACGCGGACTCCTGGCAAAGCGGCCCGGGGGGTCCGGCCGACCCCGGGATCGCCCCACAGCCCACCACCGCGCGCCGCTGCCTGGGGCCCGGCTCCGCCCCGGAGGCCACGCCCCCAGAGTCGGGATCCCCGCTGCAGCCTGGGGGCGCGGGGCCTCGGGCGGCGCCTCGGCCTGACGCCTCCCCGCAGCCAGCCCCACTCCACTTCCCCCGCCCGCTCCAAACTTCTCTGTAAACTTCAGTCATCCTCGTACCCGCCTCTACAACCCATTACCCAATAGGAGCTCCTCCTCTTCGCCGACGGCCCGCCCCCTCCGTGCCGGAGGCCAATCCCTGGCGCGCGAGCGTGGAGTCTGAGGCCGGCTCCCAGGCGCCCAGCCTGTGACGGCAGCGCGCCGGGCGCCGCGCGGCGGGAGGGGGCGGGCCTGGGCTGAGGGAAGGGCGCGGGCGGGAGGCCGGGCGGGGAGGCAGCGGCGGTGGCTGCGGCGGGTTTGAAAGCGGCAGTCTCCTGGCGGCGCAGGCAGGCGGGCGCCGGTCTCCGTTGTCCCGGCTCCTCGGCTCTGGTCTCTGCCGCTCTTGCGCGCCCCCGACGGGCCTTTCCCGTTCCGGCCCCCCGGCCCCCGCCGCAGCCTCTCCCGGCTCTCGGGCGCGGGGCCCGGGCCGCCGTCTGCGGGGAGTCCTCCCGTAGCCCCCGGGGGCGGCCGGACCGCTCGCCGCGCCCTCCCTCGGCCTCACCCGCGGCGACCCTCGCAGGGCCGGGCGGCGGGGAGCGCGTCCGGTGGGTCGAACGGGGCGCGGCGCGGCCCCCCGCGGCCGGCGCGGGCCGAGGGCCGCCCCGGGCAGAGCGGGCCCGGCCAGCGCGGCGCCCATGGTGCGGCGGGGCCGGGATGTCGCGGACGCTGAGGAAGAAGCGGCACTGGCTAAGCAAGGTGCAGGAGTGCGCCGTGGCCGGGGCCGGGCCCGAGGGCGACCTGGGCGCCGAGGTGCGCGGTGGTGCCGAGCGCGGCGAGTTCCCCTACCTCGGGCGGCTCCGCGAGGGGCCGGGCGCCGGCGCCTGTGGCGTGGTGTCGGGCAAGGCGCCCAGCCCGGGGGACGTGCTGCTGGAGGTGAACGGGACGCCGGTCAGTGGTCTCACGCTGCGCGACACGCGGGCTGTCATCCGCCACTTCCGCGAGCCGGTGCGCCTGCGGACCGTGAAGCCAGGTACGCGGCGCGGGGGTCGGGGTCTTCGTGGTGGGGCGGGGGAGGGGGTGGTCCGGGCCTTGGTGGTGGGGTCCCGGGGGTGATCTGGGCCTTCTGTGGGGGTCCGGGCCTTCATAGTGGGAGTGCTGGGGGGCAGCTCTGGGCTTTTCACGGGGGTCCCAGGGGGCGGTCCAGGCCTTCCCGGTGGGGGTGGGGGGACGTCCAGGCTTTTCGTCGGCCTTTGGTAGGGTCCGGGCGGGGAGGGGGGGGTCCCAGAACAATGGCCCCCTCCTCTCTCGCTGGTGGTCCATGGAAGCCTAAGACCGATGGGTGCGCCCTGATTTTCCCGGCCAGGCTGGAGGGCGGGGGTGGCGCTGCTCCTTCCCATTTTGCGCGTGGGGAACACGGAGCTCTGCCCCGGGCGGCTCCACTCGCGGCCATCGGTGGCAGCGGCTGGGTGTCCGACGTGTGTCGCCCGGCTTCCCCCTCCCCCCCGCAGGCTCCAGCGCCTTTCTGTCGTCCTGTGAGAGAGGTCCTGGGGTCTTGGTGTGTGCTGCTCACCGCAGGCACCTCCGAGCGACCGGGGGAAACAGTCTTTCCTATGGAGGTGCCTGGGGCCGAGGAACTGGGGGAGGGGGGGTGTGACCGAGGGTGGCCGGGGTCGAGCCGCGCCGCGTTCCGAGCACCGCGCAGACCTCGCGGCGGAGCTGACAGCCTGGCTCCGCCGGCCTGGGCGACGGGGGTCTGGGGTCCGAGGGGCCACGCTGGGTGGGGTCTCGGGGCCGCGGAGGGTGAGGTGTGGCCGTGGTGTGCCCTCGGGAGCCTCTGAGTACAAGTCCCAGCTGCCCAGCCTAGTAATTGCTTTGGCCCAGCTTTTGAATACAGAATTTTGACGAAGTACAGGCTGCTTGGTGTCTTTGCTGCTAGTAACAACTGCTTCCACGCACGTTGCGCCGTGTGCACGCTCGCCAGCTTCTGAGCACTGAGCAGACGCGTAGCGAGAACCCGTAGTGTGTACTCGTCTTAGGGAATCGTTACTATCGCCCGACGTGTCAGCGATGGTAAAAAGGGATTTTGCCTTCCAGATGTTTGCTGGTGAGAGAATTATCGTTACAGCGTTATTGGAAGTCACACTGGTTTTGCTCTTCTAAGCCACAGTGCATCAAAATATATAATATATAATGAATATATAAAATATATGTATATAAAATAATGGGCTGCCTGGTGTTGTCCCTTCATGGCAAAGTGCTAGAAAATTCTGGAGGAAAATTTGCTATCTCCTTCATTTTTTAAAAGTAGTTGTTGTTTCTTAGCAGCCCACGTTGGAAATATTTACTAGTCCTCCAGCTTAAAGGGAATTGATGGTTTGGTGAATGTGTGTGTGTGTGTGTGTGTGTGTGTGTGTGTGTTGTGGGTATGTAACACTTACGTTCACATAGTCCTACAGTCTTAAGATTTACTTAAGTCTGCTTTATCATATTCAGGTCGAATTCAGTATCATGTTTTTATTTTTAAAACTAAATTATATATGAGATTTTTTCGGTTTAATAAGGTATTGTAAATTATACTCAATTCTCTTGACTAAGTGACTGTTAAACTGTATTCGGAACATTTTGTTCATTTTTAGAATTTTGGTTGACTTTAAATTGCTTTTTTCTATAGTTGTATGAATTGTAAGATCTTAAATGTTAACTTTTTAAAACATGAAGGATAGAGGAAAGATTGGGGGGGGGCGCCTGTTGGTCAGCCACCAGTTACTGTGTGTAATATGCAAATAGTCTACAGATAGCATTTACTAGTCTAGGTATCATCATCTGGTTCAAGACCTGTGTCAGTAAATATTGAAAGGGTCTACATCATGACTCAGTGTTTTGTTTTGATTAGTTGGAGCATGGATTTAAAAAAAAAGTTTTAAATTTGAAGAGGTGTGTTCCAAATTATTGTGATTTTTAAAAATTAGACTAGAGAGAGAGCTTCTTAATATTACTTTGGTTTGCATGTCATATATATTTGTAACCTTTATGTAAAATTTAAGATAATATGTCAAGCAGTAGAGTATGTGCTTAGTATAACTATGCTAAATAAGCTTCCTGGAACCAAGACTGTAATTGGCATTTTATAATAAAATTTTGCCCTCTTGGCAACCAAAGAAACTGTCCTACTTTTGATATGACAAAGGGAATAATTTATATTGAAGAGGGCATTTTGTAATAATTAGTGATAATAGATCTGAAGACTCTTTTTTGTGTGTATTGGTGTTTGAACTCAGGGATTCTCTCTTACTTGGTAGCTGTTCTAACACTTGAACCACACCTTCGGTCCTTTTTTCTTTGTACTTTAATTTGTTGTGATACTTTAAAGATACTCTGCATTCCTAATTTCTAATGGATACCATTATATGTATGTCATTTGAGATTACAACTCTTGGTTCTAAGCAAGTTGTAATGTAACAATTTTAATCTCTCATGTCAGGCATTATGTTAACTGGCTTTGCTTAAGAGCAGCATTTGCACTCAAATAGGAAAATGTTTTTTGTTCAGGTTATATACAACGATTTAAAAATTAGAAATTAAGAATTTAAGAGCCTATTTGTAGAACTTTGGGTTTGATTAAAAGCAACATGTTACCTCTAGAGAAGATAAAGAATCTCTACTCTTGTGATTCATTTAGAAAAGGATGAAAATATGGATTTTAAAAAGAAACTTGTTCTGCAAATTTTTCCTTTTTTAATCTAAACTGTGTGTAAGAGATTTTTCAGTTTAATAAGTCATTATAAATTATGCTTAGCTTTCCTGACTAGTGACTCTGTTGAACTGTGTTTTTTTAATGTCATTTTGGATCTAGCTCAATTTAAGAGGAAAATCTGACCATTTCTGTAAGAGGTAATGTTAATGGGAATTATTTTATATTGTTTTCTTCCCAGTCGCTGGTGAAAGGATGGGCTGGGCTTAGAAGGCTGTATGTAGCTGCCCCCTCCCCTCTTCTTCAAGCCCTCTGCTGCCCATCTTGTTTTACTGAGGGAACATTGCCCAAACCATCCCCTCAGGACTGAAGGAAGGCTCTTTCTGCAACAGCTGTCTTTAGCTTTGACTTAGAACCGTCGTTTTCTCCCCTTTTGTTATTATCTTTATCCTTACATGGATCATTAAATATAGCTCTTTGAAACTTGGTTCCTATTTGAGGCCTTTCCTGAGAGATTTGGGGACTTTATTGTTGTATCACTAATATAGCATTTAACTGTCAGTACTTTTCTTGCTTTTAGGATAAGCTTTAGCTTTGTTTATTGCTTGACCCCTTTAACCACCTGATTCTTAACTGTGACCCTATGCTGTTCTTTTCTTTCTTTCTTTTTTTTCTGCAAAGAGGAATGTTGTCAATTGAATTTGTACTTCCTGTTTTCTGAGTAATAAAGTTGAACTTTAGACCTCTGGAGAGATACTTTTGTGATATACATGTGTTTCTTTGATTTTACTTCAGAGTATATTCTTAATCAACTTCTATTCTGATAAATGAGAATTTCTAAAGTTTGCTAGTTTTTGAATGTCTAGAATATTAGAGTATATACTTGCTTCATAATATACTTTTAAACACGTATTTCAGCAGTAAGTTGTATGACTTTTGTTCCAGTTAAAGATTAAGTACTGTTCTAGTCCAAGTGTATGAAGCCATTATTTGCTGCCTAGTACTCTGTCCAGGGATGAAAATCACAGGGAACAGTGGTCAGTTTGTTTTAAGTAACGTTTGATTTGAAACAAAGCTCACCTATTGTTAATTAAATATAGGTAAAAGTGTTCACTGTGAACTCTGGGACATCCAGTGTCTAGGACAATTTTGTTTAAAAGAAATCATTCCTAGAAACACATTTCCCTTTGGTAAAACAACAAGAGCAATAACAGTAACAACCAAAAAACCCTTCTGGGTGCTTTTAAATAAGGAGTGTTTATGATATGCAAATAATGAAAACTGTCTTTTCACCCCTTGAATGTTGTTAGTTCTTTTTTTGGCTTAGTGAGTAATTCAGGACTTCCATAAGCTTTGTTTATCTGTTTGTAAAGTCTGAAGAGAAGAGGAGGAGAAATAGGAGAGTTACCTGCTAGCAAATTTCTGTTTACAATGCCAGAAGTTATTGGATACCTTTTTTTTTTAAATTAAAACAAAATTTTTGTTTTAAGAACCAAAAGGGGCAATGAAATTTTATAAGCTTTACATTAAATTTCACTGCTTTTCCAAATTTTTGTAATTTTGTTATTGTTTTTTTAAAGGTCTTAAATAACTTTGTGGTAATAGACCTGTAGTAGGCAGCAGAACTGAGTTACACAGATTTAATGACTTCTAGTATGTCATTAACATCTTTGTATTTGTTTATTTATTTATTTTGGCCAGTCTTGGGTCTTGAACTCAGGGCCTGAGCACTGTCCTTGGGTTTTCTCAAGGCTAGAGCTCTACCACTTCCTGTACCACTTCTGGCTTTTTCTATGTATATGGTATTGAGGAATCCAACCTGGGTCTTGGTGCATGTTAGGCAGGCATTCTACCACTAGGCCAAATTCCTGGCCCCTTAATCTTTTTTTGGTATCATTCTGTAGAGTTCTATATGTAAATATCTCATATATTTAATTGTGTTAACTTTTCTAGTATATAGTTTTGGTTGCTTTACTGATCCTCTCATATCTAGACTTCTTTACTGATCCTCTCCTTATATCTAGACTTCTTTAGCCAGCCACATCAGAAAATAAGGATGGAGGCGGGGGTGCCAATATTTGAACCTCAGAGCCTTGATATTGTCCCTGAGCTTTTTAACTCAAGGCTACCACTCTACCACGTGAACCATAGTGTCACTTTTGGCTTTTCTCCTCCCTGGTTAATTGGAGAAAAGTCTCAAAGATTCTTTTTACTCAGATTGGCTTCAAATTGTGATTATCAGATCTCAGCTTCCTGAGTAGCTAGGATTATAGGCATGAGTCACTGCTACCCAGCTGTTGAAGTGTGTGTGTGGTTTTTTTGTTTGTTTGTTTGTTTCTGCCAGTCCTGGGACTTGAACTCTGGCCTTGAACTCTTCAGCTTAAGGCTATCACCCTACCCTTTGAGCCACAGCGTCACTTGAGCTTTTCTGGTGGTTAATTGGAGATTAGAGTCTCATTCTCAGATCTCAGCCTTCTGAGCCACTACGCTGACTCCATGAGACTCTTGTGTCTAATAGACCACTCAGAAAAAGGTGGAAGTAGGGTTGTGGTTTAAGTGGTAGAACACTGGCTTTGAACACAATGACAGCCTCCCAGACCCTGAGTTCATGCCCCAGGAATAGCAAATAAATAAATAAATAAAATAATCCACAAAGCCTAATAACTTCTTGTGATTTTCATGGAATAAACACATTTACCTTTTGGCTTTTTCAATTTTCAGATCTTTTTTCATTTTATTCAAATTACTACTAAAACTGATTTCATGGAGCACAGTGTTATGTTTCTGGGGAATGAACATTGTTTTTCTTCTAAAGTCCTGGAGTGATGTTTATAAATGTCTTATGATGGAGAAATTCTGTTGCTTCTTAAAAATCTTCTTGAAAATTTATGTAAATCAGTGGTATAACAAAGCCTCTAAATTTGCCACCAATCCCAATGGTAAGCTTTTCCCAAAGCTTTTCAGTAGCTTGGAGAAGAGAGTTGTTCGTAAAGGAAGAGGCAAATCTCATTGCTTTTCTGGTCCTTGAAGAAGAAATATTATTCAGAATGCTTTCTGTGAAAAGGTGCTTATTTTACTTTTATAGAGAAAATGATGCGTTCTCTGGAACACATTTTTCAGCCAACACTTAGTGGTGCCCACAGCATGCTATGTCAGAGTGAGTCAGAAATGGTCTGGCTTCAAGAATCACAGAGTCTAAAGGGGCTCATTGACTCACTGGTAGGGAATACCTATCTGTAGGAAGAAGGGCTTTAACTTTTTCCATTTTCTCCCTCTATTTAAAACTCTACAGATAAAGTATACCATCAGTTTCTGTGAGGTGATTAGCTGTATAGCAAATAATGTTCCAAAAATGCTAATGCTAGTACAGGAGGCTGAGGCCACCCAAGGTTGAAGTCAGGGCCTGAGTGCCATCCCTCAGCCTTTCTGTTCAAGGCAAACTCTTTCTGTTCTGTTTTGTGTTTGCCAATTGTGGGGCTTGAACACAGGGCCTGAGCACTGTCCTTGGACTTTCTCAAGGCTAGAGCTCTACCACTTGAGCTGCAGCACCATTTCCAACTTTTTTCTATGTATGTGGTACTGAGGAATCGAACCCAGGTCTTCGTGCATGCTAGGCAAGCACTCTACCATTAGGCCAAACTCCTGGCCCCAGCTAACACTCTTTGGAGCCATACTTCACTTCTTAATTTTTGGATGTTCATTGGAGAAGAAAGTTTCTTCAGCTACCTTGCCTGGATTGGCTCAAACCACGATCCTCAGATCTCAGATTCCTGAGTTGTTGGGATTATGCAGGTATAAGCCACCATAACCTTTTCTCAATTTAAAGAGAGAGTGAGATAGACAGAGAGAAGGGGAAAAGAGGGAGAAGGTGGTGTGTAGGTGCATCTTTTTTTTTTTTTTTTTGGTCAGTCATGGGGCTTGAACTCTAGGCCTGGACTCTGTCCCTGAGCTCTTCAGATCAAGACTATTGCCTTACCCCTTGAGCCACCGCCCTACTTCTGATTTTCTGGTGGTTAATTGGCAATAAGAGTCTCACAGACTTTCATGCCCAGGCTGGCTTTGAACCATGATCTTCACATCTCAACCTCCTGAATAGCTAGGGTTACAGGCATGAGCCACCAGTGCCTGCCTGTAGGATTTTAGTTCTCAGTCATTACAAAAAGAGGGAAACCAAATATAAACCAAATTATCTTAAAAAAAAAAAAAGCCCTATGCTGACCATAAAGTGGATAGAATGAGTCTTCTTTGCCACCAATGTTGGAATAATTCAGTATTTTGGTTGAATGCTTATGTTAAAAGTTAAAAATATATAGTTTACCAAAACCATTTATCTCTTAATTCTAAGAAATTATTCCCAGTACTTGTAAAAATAGTGAATTTGTGGAGGTTAAATATGTACACGATGTAAGAGAAAGGTCTCATTCTTATCAATATGTGGGTAGGGTCTATGCTACCTGACCTTATTTTCTGATGTGGCTGATTAGAGAGGGAACTATAAACTTACCTTGGCTTTGAAAGATGGACAGGTGTTGATTGAGTAGAACTGATGTGTTTTCAGTAGGTAGATAAAAGCAAAGGAGGAGAAAAACAGGACAGGATGTACTATACAAAATGATGTACAAGGTGTTCCATCTCAATAGTTTCTATGTGTGTGTATAAAAATATATTTGATACAAAATCCACATTATTAAATAATGGGAAAATAGAAAAGAGCCACTAATTGCTTAAATGTGTAGGTAGCTCTGTTACAAATGTCTTACTTAAAAAAAATTGAGCAGTAATGCTGGCAAAGGTCTTAATGTTTTTACTGCTTTTAGCTACATTCAATTCATAATGTAGTACTATGAATTTTTTTTTTTTTTTTTTTTTTTGTCATGGGCTTGAACTCTGGGCCTGGGAGCTGTATCTGAGCTCTTCAGCTCAAGGCTACTCCTGGGCCTGGGCATTGTCCCTGAGCTCTGCAGCTCAAGACTACCACCCTACCCCTGGAGCCACAGCCCCACTTCTGGTTAAGGAGATGAGTCTCAGGTTCTTTAGTACTGTGCTGACTTTGAACTTCTATCCTCAGATCTTAGCTTCCTTGAGTAGCTAGGATTACAAGCACAAGACACCAAACCCAGTTTACTGTGAATATTATTGAACACATAATATAGCTGATTTTAGTGCCATTTTTTTTTATCATTAGTGGGCTTATTTGGGTTGCTTTGGAAGCCTAGCTAATTTTATAAGAAAAAGCAAATTGTTAAAGTAGTAAAAAGGGAATTGAAAACATACTTCCATTGTAACCCCGGCTAAACTCAAGCTAATTGTATTGTCCACCAGTGACAGGGTGTGGTGTCATCTCTTTTTTTTTTTTTTGGTGGGACTTAAACTCTGGGCCTGGGTGTTGTCGCTGAGCTCTTAAGCTCAAGGCTGTGGCTATGAGGCCCTACCCTTTGAGCCACACCTCCACTTCTGGTTTTCTGGTGGTTAATTGGAGGTAAGTCTCAGGGACTTCAGTGCCTGAGCTGGCTTTGAACCATGATCCTCAGATTTCAACCTGCCAAGTAGTTAGGATTACAGGTATGAGCCTTCGTGCTGGCTAGGGTGTCATCTTTTTATCTGTTTCCCTTTCATCTCAGCACATGGATCCTGCCACAGCCACTAACCACATCATAGTGGTAGTGAGGAATAGTCCCACACCATTTCAGTCCTCCCACGCCAGGGACTAATTTTTGGGGACTGTAAATTGACTTGTGACACATCTAAATTCCAGAGAAATGGCAGCCTATGTTACCGATTTTTAACACATACCAGAAACAATGTTCAGTAAGAGATAAAAGAAAATAACCTTCCTACCATAATTTATTTGCTTTCTACATTTGATGTTTAGGATTTTTTTAATGTTATGTAATGGGAAGGAATTGAAAAGAAATCCAGAATCTGTTTTATCTTCTTTATTGCTTAGGCTATGGAATAGGAACAGTAACCTATCTGCATAAAATTATCTGGTATTTTAGACTCATTTTTTTTCTATGTATGTGTAACATTTTAAACAATTTTTTTGAGTCAGGAGTATATGTAAGGGGTTACACTGTATCTTGTTATTTGATTGGAAGTTACATATGACTGAAAAATTAGATTTTCTGTCTATTATGACATGCAGTGTAAGTAGTTTTATGAAATGAAAATACCAGGCAGAGAAAAGTATTTGTTAGTATATGATTTTATGTTACTGAACTTAAAAAGAACTAAATTAAATTGGTTTTACTTTTTCTACCACTAAAATACTTTGCTTGATGGTAGAGTCATATGGCCTAGTTGTAGAATGCTTGCCTAACATGTACTGAGCTCTGTGTTCCATTCCTTGGTATCACATACACAGAAATAGCTGGAAGTGGTGCCATGGCTCAAGTGGTAGAGCATTAGCCTTGGGAAAGGTCAAGGGCAGTGTCCAGGCCCAGAGTTCAAGCCCTAGGACTGGAAAAAAAAAATAAAATATTTTGTTTTTGAACTGCCACTGTTATAGAGTAGTTCTAAAGAGATTTTACTCTGGTTATAGTTAATGTGATTCCTTAGATAGCATTAGGAAAAGTATAAAATAAATAAAATTGGAATTTACATGTCAGCTATGAGAATTTGGTAGCAGGACAAACTTTACTGAGGTTAATATAAACTTTCTGACTTAAGCATATGAAAATCCAGGCCGAGGTAGTCACTGAAGCTCCTGTTCTCAAGTGATAGTCACCTGGGCTGTTCCTCGGCTTTCTTGTCTTCTTAGTTCTCTTCTTTCTCAGCTAGACTCTTGGTATACCAAGAAAGGTAGCTCTGAATTCTCAAGTCATAGGAGCTTCTTAAAGTTTTCTTTCAGTCTATGTTTCTTACAATATCAAACATCATTTAGAAATTTGCTAGACCTTCTAATCTGTGTCTTAAGACCATTAGTACATAGTTATAAAGCTGTCACTAAAAACAAATGTAATGTTTAATGTACATTTCCTTATTTACCAGTTTTATATACTTTTTTCAGAAACAAAAAAGCAAATACAAGTTATAGACTAAAACTGAGATGCTAGTCTTATCAGATATTTTACCCAGTTATTGTATCTGATTTTTTAATCTAAAGCTGCTTTTATGTAAAAATTTACATGTTTAAAAATTGAAATGTTGAGGCTGGGAGTATGGCCTAGTGGTAGAGTCTTTGCTTAGCATGCATGAAGACCCGGGTTCGATTCCTCGGTACCATATACATAGAAAAAAAGCTGGAAATGATGCTGGAAATGGTAGAGCTCTAACCTTGAGAAAACCCAAGGACAGTGCTCAGGCCCAGAGTTTAAGGCATAGGACTGGCAAAAAAAAAAAAAAAAAAATGAGATGTTGATACCTTGATACAATTGAACATACTGCTTATAACATTTTTATCTTTTAAAAACATCAAATGAGATTCTCTTGTCAGTGCTGCTTGTTCTTGGGTAGAGGGAATACACTGTAGGATCATTTAATTTGGTAGTGAGAGAATGATTATATTAGCTAGTTAAATAATGAAGTTTTTAGATTTAATATTATGTCATTTTGAAGATGAAATTCTAAGCTAATTGCTTCCCAAGATATTTTGTTTTTTAAAACATAAATTGAGACAGCATCATTACTGTATTATTCCTGAGAGCATCCTAATAATACCTTTAACTATGATCTTAGAAATTTTACATAAAGGAACTACCTTACTGATTTCTGACTATGAAATCCTATTTAAGTGGGGTATAATTTCTTGCCTAGGCCAACTTCGAACCTCAATCCTCAGATCTCAGCCTCCTGAGTAGCTAGAATTACAGTCTGATGATGATGATGATGATGATGATTTTGAGGCAGGGTCTTAGAACTGTGACCTCCTTACCTCAGCCTCCTATATGCTAGGATTACATTTTTACATCACCATTCCTAGCTAAAAGTAATTTTAATATTCACTTTTATTTTAAGGATAACATGCACAGGTATTTTGCCAGTGTCATCTAGTAATTGTATCTTTTGTGAATACTAAATATCGATAGGTTATTGGCAGATATGCAGTTATTGTACATAAAAGAGCATATCTGTGGAATTTGGTATGATTTTCTTTTTCTTTTTTTTTTGTGCCAGTCCTGGGGCTTGAACTCAGGGCCTGAACACTGTCCTTGAGCTTTCTCAAGGCTAGAGCTTTACCACTTGAGCCACAGCACCACTTCTGGCTTTTTGTAGGTATGTGGTACTGAGGAATTGAACCGGGTCTTAGTGCATGCTAAGCAAGCACTCTACCACTAGGCTAACTCCTGGCCCTCGGTATGATTTCTAAGAAGACGAATCTAGAGCCAAGGGTGGTGAATGTGTCTGGAATCCCAGTACTTCACAGTTTGCGGTAGAAGAATCGAGAATTTGAGACCAGCTTGGGATATATAGTTGAGTTCTAGGCCAGTCTGCATTATGTAAACAGATTTTATGTCAAAACACCACCAACCAATGGGGGTGGTGGGGGAGCGAGTGGGAGAGGGAGAGAGAAATAGAGAAGGGAAGAAGAGGGGAGGGGAGGGGAGGGGAGGGGAAAGAATTATCATTGAAGGGACTTGGTATTTTTTACATTTTTACATTAATTTATACCTCCCAAGAATGTATTTTGACCACATTTGGAAAATTACTGCCAAAAAGCCTATAATGATTAGAGCACTCTGATATTAATTCTGTGTATTGTCATGAAATCTATTAAAATATTTTTCTTTAACCCATCTCAATAGCTTTTGTCAGCAAACTTTTCAAAATATTAATTTTAGATAAGGATTCTATTCACTAATTTTAGCATTTGAGTTAGGGAGGAACGTACCTGCAAATGCAAATTTTACTTTTGTCTGAATACCTTATGATGTAACACTGAAGGGTGAAGTGACACTTCTGCACCCCTTTGTTGACATCCTGAGTTTAGACCATCTTGCTCTAAGAGTCCTATAGGAATGTTCTGCTCTAGAGTGTTGTCACAGTATCCTAGCTGTCATTTACTGAGTAACAACTGTGTATCTTAGCATTCTACCAACCTCACTTGATTTATGAGGATGTGCTGGCATTCACATCTTCCTGAGAGTTTTTAGTCAGGTATTATATCATCTCTCTGCATACTTTAGGGAACTGAGGTTCAGGGATTAAGAATACAACCGAATCACACAGTAAGGACTGCACATACAACAATATTAGGTCTTTTTCATTTTCTGGCTAAGTATATTAGTATGTCTGAAAAATGTCTTTCTTTTGTAAAAGTAAAACCCCTACAATTCTAAAATGTGTGAGTGGGTGTTAAATTCAGTAAAACATTAGGCAGGTACTTAAAAAACTTGGTTGTTTGGTTCTGTTTTTAAACAAAGTTTATAGTGATATAGTTAATCTGTTCAGCTAAACTACATGATAGTTATTCACAAGAATTATTAATCAAGTGGAAAGTTAGTCTTAATCTTGTTAGTTGTGAGAGAATAGTTTCAGCAGTTGAATCTAAGAGCCTTGCTACTTTTTGGAAGAATATAATTTGGGAAGGTTTCATACTCAGTGGTAGAAATAATACCTTGTTCTCATGTTTCCTGGGCTCTTGCTGTGTAATTCACTCATCAGGAAGGAGTGTGTTAGCACACTTACCCTGAGACAGGGAGCTGAGAAAATGTTCTAGTGCATATAAGAAAGAATGTATAAATATACAGTCTCTTTTCAAAGTGTATTATGCTTAAATACAATTTAGCCAACTTGCTAGAAGAACTCATTGTATTCAAGCAGACCTGTATCCCTGCTGGCTTCAAGTGCTGTATACCAAAAGTAGAGGCTTTGAAGAGGCAGCTCAAAACATGAGTGGGGTGTTTCCACTTCTTCCATTTTAAGTGTTTTCTATTTGGGCTTAAAGTCAGTCACTCAACTGGAAGGAACAGAAACAATCCAGTCAGAACCCAAATAGACATTATGTTGAAGCCTAGTGATGAGCCTAGCTGGCAGATTGTGGGCTAGAACCCAGATCATCTGGTTCCTTTCAGTGTTTTGACTTCTGACATAAGAATGAATGTAGAAAATTAGTGACAAAAATCCTGAACTCTTAGCCTGGCACAGTGGCTCACACCTATAATCCTAGCTACTCAGGAGGCTGAGATCTGAGGATCATGGTTCAAGGCCAGTCCAGGCGCTAAAGTCTGGGAGACTTTTATCTCGAATTTACCACTAGAAAACCGGAAGTGGCACTGTGGTTCAAGGGTTAGGACCATAGCCTTGAGCTGAAGAACCCAGGGACAACACCGAGGCCCAGGGACAGAGTGGTAGCCTTGAGCTGAAGTGCTCATGGACAGTGCCCAGGCCCAGAGTTCAACCTCCACAACTGACACCAACCAAACAAAAAACCCCAAAAAACAGAAAAAAATCCTGAACTCTTAAACATTTTCTCTGTTTGGAATATTCTTTAAGAAAGAGGTATAGACCGGGAGTTTGGCCTAGTGGTTAAAGTGCTTGCCTAGCATGCATGAAGACCCGGGTTCGATTCCTCAGTACCACATACATAGAAAAAAGCTGGAAGTGGTGCTGAGACTCAAGTGGTAGAGCTCTAGCCTTGAGAAAGTCCAAGGACAGCTCTCAGGCCCTGAGCTCAAGCCCAGGACTGGCAAAAAAAAGAGGTATAATGCTAGGCTCAGTTTGCCAGGCTCTCAGCATGCTTGATGTGCTGAGAGGCAATGGTAACCCAAGGGTTGGAGCTCATGACAGATTTTCATGGCATTTTTAGCTTTCTATAATGTTGTAACTTATGGCTAAGATTTTAAACAATCACACAATTGTTAGCTTAGTCTGATAGTTAAATATTTAAGCATTTTGTTAGACTTTGAGAACTACTATTCCTACTCAACTACCATACCTACTTCCCAACACTTTCAGTACAATCCTTTCAGTACATTCCTTCTGAGTAGTTGCTGCTGTGCTGTAGGTTGGTTGACTTCAAAGGCTGCTTTTTTTTTGCCTCCAAGCCTGAACTGGACTCAGCTGCACTTTTCACCCCCTTTGATTTGTTAGGGTGATAGCTTGGGAGATTAAGTTTTAGGGCTGAAGATGTTCAAAGATGTAGATGAATTTTAGGACTTCTGGCTCAAGGAATCTCAGATGTGCTGGCTGCAGTGGGGTTGATGTGGTGGAAATGAAGAACTGTGCTCTTTCTGGGTGCAGACAGGTAGATGTTTCAGGTCATGGAGATTTGGTCACTGTCAAGATTAAAGTACTCAAAAGTGCGGAAAAGCTGAGGACTGGTTGGGGAAGGGTGTCTGAGGTGGACATTTTGGGAAGCTGGTGTACATTAGGTAAGATTAGGAATGATAAAGGCTTGCTTGGCCTCTGGTGTATGTGTGAACAAGCAACATGAGTCTCGGCATACGGAAATATTGCCATAATCAGCCAAACATGTATTGGTTTGCAGTGTCAGCTTCAGTGCAGGAAACAGAAAGGATTTAGGGAGGGAATTAGTTGTGTAGATAATCTTTAAAAGGGCAGGGTTGAACTCTGGGCTGAACCTTAGACTTCCAGGACACCTTGGAACAGGTCTGCCATGGGAGTTGCCACTTGTGCCACATTCGGGCAAGTGGCAATTGATTAGGAGGTTGCCTGTGAAACGGTGGCAAGAAATACCACCAGAACTGTGATCAAGGGTGTCACAGTCACCACTGTTGGCACCTTAACTGCATGAAGTGGAATGCTGTGTCTGGCCTCTTCCTTGATGCCTGTGAGCTGGTTGACATTAGCATGCTTAGCTCACTCTAGCCACCACTACTTCTGCTTGTCTGTACAATTAGTTAGAAAAGGATTATTTTTCAGTATTTATAACCTTTGTTTTTAGCATAATGTAGTTATCATTTTATACAACTGAATACTTAATAGTGGCTATGTTTAGCAAATATAAACCCCTGAAAGTTTAGCAATTGCTCTTGCAAAAGGGAATATCAACTATGGTTTATTGCTGCAAAACCTCTAAATTTCATGAAGCTGCTCACTGTAAAGTTTCTTTTGGTCTTAGTTCAAAGCTGGAGTCCAGACACTGACACCTTCCTGACCTTGTTTATAGGCTGAAAACAACCAAAAGCCACAGACAGTGGGTTCTGTTTCACTTCTATCTTCTCTGAGTGGTGTCTGGCATCTTCACAGTGGAATCCAGTTTGTACTAGATGACTAGCTATAAAAGAGTCTGGAAGACAGAGTTTGGTTTTCCAACTTGTGCATTTCAGGAAGGCATACCACAAGAAGGTGAATGTTGAATGCTAGACAGCCCTTTCCCACATACCCATTTTGAACATAGTATTTTAATCACAGTCTGTTCTTGATAACTTAATTGTTATTGCTGGGATATTTTTTTTTTTTGAAATGGCCAGGAGTTGCAATAATGATTGAGCTAGTGGATCTTAACATCTGCAGTGACCTGTGTTCAAGGTTAGCTTTCTACCTGACGTACCTGCTGCTGCGCCATCTGTCTTTTAAATTATTTGATCCCAACCTTCTCAGCAAGCCACAGTTATCCAGGACAGGGAGGACACCTTAACCAAAGCAACCAATTTATGAGCTGGTAAGCAGCTTTGTGCCTCCTATGGTTTAAAAAGAGGTGTAGAGGCCAACAGGAATTTTTCCTGGGGATCTGAAGTAAGAGTAAAGAAAGGACTTCCAGTTGGGAGAAATAGCTTCAGCTGAGAGGTTTTACAGTGGTGCGTGGGAATTGGCCAATTTCAGAGCCTAGGAACTGACTAAGAGGTGTAAAGTTTCAGGACAGGGACAATATTTTTGAGATCTATTTCAGATCTCTTTGGTGATGGTAGTTAGTAATAATGCAGTGTTTCAGAATAACAGTAAGTTTCAGTTCTTCCATAAAACTAATAGGAAAACAAGTGATGGATATGTTAATGAGCTTGATTTAATCATTGTTCCCCCCACCTCCCATAAAGTCTCATACTTGTAATCTGAGATTCGCAGGAGGCTAAGAGGATTGAGGTATGAAGCCAGGTCAAAAATAACCAGTGATAAAGATGAGCTGGAGGCTTGGCTGAAGTGGTGTAGGGCCAGTCTTGAGCAACTAAGCTAAGCAAGCATGAGGCTCTGAGTTTAAACCCTGGTACTAGCAAAAAAAAAAAAAATTGCCACTTTATATCCTTAATAAGATTATGGGGGCCAGGAGTTTGGCCTAGTGGTAGAGTGCTTGCCTAGCATGCACCAAGACCGGGGTTCAATTCCTCGGTACCCCACATACATAGCAAAAAGCCGGAAGTGGTACTGAGGCTCAAGTGGTAGAGCTCTAGCCTTGAGAAAGCCCAAGGACAGTGCTCAAGCCCTGAGCCCAAGCCCAGGACTGGCCAAAAAAAAAAATATATATATATATGATTTGTCAATCAACAAATGAGAAATATTAATTTGAAAATGTTTATTATACAAAATCTGCTATTCTGGACAAAAACTTAGCAGATTACATGTATTTTCTTACAGTGCTTGGAATTGAACCAAAGGCCTTTTGCATACTAAGGATGAACTACATTCCTGGCTAGGTTTTTTCCCTGGGGCTTGTACTCAGGGCCTGAGCACTCTCCTGGGGCTTTCTCAAGGCTAGAGCTCTATCACTTGAGCTGTAGCACCACTTCCAGCTTTTTCTATATATGTAATATTGAGGAATTGAACCCGGGTCTTTGTGTATGCTAGGCAAGCACTCTACCACTAGGTCAAACTCCCAGCCCCTTGTTTTTGTTTTTAAAAGGAAACAATTCAGGAATTTTGCAAGTTTGTTGTCAAATGCAGCCATTATTAGAAATTAAGTTGCATACGTGTGTAAGTAAATGCACCTAAAGGTAATATTGAAATGTAATCCTTTAAAAAAATTTTTTTATTGTGGGGTAATGTGTAGAGGGTTACAGTTACATTCTCCAGATAGTAGGTGCATTACTTCTCACACAGTGATACCCCTTCTCATTGTCTCTCTTATTGTCTCCATTTCCCCCATCCCCTCCCAATCATCTTGTCTCCCCTCTTCCCTTTCATATTTCAAATAAACATGAAATTTAATTCTTAACTAATTTTTTTAATTACCTTGCACCATGGTTTGTGGTAGGAGGTCTTTGAATCTATTATATCTGAGGATAGAATGCTACAGAATGGCTTGCCACTGCATTTATCTTCCCAGCTGCTTTCACTGTTGTCATGGTTGGCTACAGAGTCAATAGCATTAAGGAAACACAGTGATGGGGGAAGACCTTGATGGACTGTGTACACACTAAAATTATAGAAGAAACTGATGCATGATGGAGAGCTGAATGCTGTTAATAGCAGAGCAGTGAAGACAAAGAAGTATCACAAACTTTCTCCAGGTGCAGTCATTCCCAGTCATTATATAGTTCTTGGAGTTACACAAAACTTGATTCCCTGTTACCAACTTTATTATGAATTCTGTTCATTTGCTTATTGCTAATGTGCCTCATGAAGAAGAGGCAGTGCAAGTTTGGGCTCAGATTTTCTGGGATAGGAATATAGGTGATGAAGCTGAAGGAAGGGTGTGACCTGTGTGAGAATTTGTACCTTATATGTATATAGTCTGTATCCTATGCCTGAGCACATTTTACACTACAATAAAATTTAAAGTTGCTGTTGAGGATGCCTCTTGTAAATATTTTTAATATTCTGTGATATTTTTACCCATAAATATTATAACTGTAGCCACGTGTACATAGAATATATTTTTTATTCTACAGGTGCCCTAAACTCAAAGGCTGGAGAGCATTAATCTTGAGAGTGAGAGTTGTCACTTTAATCTGCACCTGAGGTACAGCCTGTAGATCCTTGCCAGTAGCTCATAGTCTGAACCTCTCTGCAGCTTTGATCAGCTGCTCTCACTTCTGTTTTGTCTTCTCTGTACTCTACTTCTCCCACGCTTCTCTGCTTTCTAGAGGGGGGAAAATACACTGACTTTGCATAGGTCTTGCCAGCCAATTGCAGTGCTCCTTAGCTTCCCCATTGTAGATAATCAGTCTCTGGCCTCTGTTGGAAACCTGCAGAGGCATTCTCTTTTCTGCTGTTTGTCCTGGCTGAGATGTTCTGGAGCTGCTCTTTACCTTTCCCCCCTGCTCCTCCCCACCCCTCAGCCCCAGTATAGGTGTGTTTGCTTTTTGAAACATTTGGAAATATTCCAAGTCTGATCTCATTTCAGGTAGATAATACTTTATTTTTTATTTGGTATTCTTGATTTAGAGACTTATGAAATACTATAGCTCAAACCCCTCTTTTCAAAAGTCGTTTGAAAAAAGAAGTGTAGAGCATAGAGTATATACTTGTAACCCCAGAAACCAGGAAGCTTTGGTAATAAGAAAAGACATTGTCTCAAAAAAAGTGATTGGATCTGGTTAAAGTAGTTGAAAATAGAACAATGAGACTGGCTGAGGTTATATAGGAAAGTAAAGGAGTGATAGATGGGTCAGATTGATTGAGATACATTGTACATACATACACATAATGTGGAAATGTCACAATGAAACTCTCTGGTAGATAATCTCTCAAGACTTTTTTTTAATCTGTCAGTCATGGGACTTGAAGTCTGGGCCTGGGCATAGTCACTGAGCTCTTCATCTCAAAGCTACCGCCCTACCCTTTGAGCCACAGCAGCACCACTTCCGGTTTCCTAGTGGTTAATTGGAGATATAAGAGTCTCATGGACTTTAGTGCCGCATCTGGGGCTTTCAACCGTGATCCTCAAATCTCAGCCTCCTGAGTAGCTAGAATTACAAGTGTGAGCTACCATCAGGGCAAGGTAATTTTTTATTACGTAAAAGAGTAATAAAGTATTTGTGGCAGATTAATCTTTTGTTACTGGATTACAATGTATATAATTTTATTGATATTTTTCACATGGAGTTTATTTAGCTTGGGCATTCAAAGAGGACTTCCCTGAAAAGGATGTGTGTGAACTGTGAATTGAGTGACTAGAAGAAAGAAATTTGCCATGGGACATTTTCTTAAAAGGCTCTTGTACGAACCTGTGTGTAAAAACTTTGGATTTTATATTTATTTTATTTTTAATACTTAGTATAGGCCTAAAATGCTAGTAAGCCTACTAAAACACCTGCTAAAAGTACCATTGAGCTACAACCCCATTCCCATTATTATTGTAATAATGCTAAAGGTTTATAATAATTGTCTGATGGATATTTCCAAAAGTTACTGTGATTTGGAAGTGGGGTAAGAGTTGAAGAAGGGAGATCTTTTAGACCAGGCGAAAATTAATAATGGCTTCGGTACTGTAAAGTGGAATAAAATGATTGATAGATTTGAAATATGCTTTGAAAGAGGAGTTAGCAGGATTCAGGATTCAAGTAAGGAAAGAGTACTTAAAGATAGCATCTAAATTTTTGCTTTGAGCAACTGGGTGGGAGATGGTACCATTTCCAGGAATAGGAAAGACCTGAGGCTAGATGACTTATTGTTAGTTTTTGATAGAATTATACCCAACACTAGGATATTTTCCTTTTGAATATAATTCTAACTTTTAAGCTTTTTTTTTTTTTTTTTTTTGCCAGTCCTGGGGCTTGAGCTCTGGTTCTGAGCTCTGTCCTTGGACTTTCTCAAAGCTAGAGCTCTACCACTTGAGGCACAGCACCATTTCTGGCTTTTTCTATGTATGCGGAACCAAGGAATTGAATCGGGGTCTTCGTGCTTGGCTAGGCAGGCACTCTACCACTAGGCCAAACTTCCAGGCTTGCTTGCTTGCTTTATTATGTGAATACATCCATTTAGTATTTTTTTTAAGAAACGAATTTCAAAGTAAACTGTAGCCCTCAGTACATTTTCTCAAGGAAGCTTAAATTTTTGTTGTTGTTAACTGAGGAAAGGCTTTTTTTTTTTTTTTGGTAGTGGGGATCAAACCTAGGATGTTGGACTTGCTAGGCAGTCGCTTTGCTACAGAGCTACATCCCGGCCTCCAAGGAAGGGTTGTTTTATTTATTTATTTTTGGCCAGTCCTGGGCTTGAGCTCAGGTCCTGAGGCACTGTCCTTGGACTTTCTCAAGGCTAGAGCTCTACCACTTGAGCCACAGCACCACTTCTGGCTTTTTTTTTCCTTCTACATATGTGATATCAAGGAATTGAACCCGGGTCTTCATGCATGCAAGGCAGGCACTCTACCACTAGGCCAAACTCCTGGCCCAAGGAAGGGTTTTTAATGCCTGTTTTTTCTCTCACTTTAAAGGTGACATGTTTTGGAAAACTTATATTTGCCTATATTCTAAATTTGAAAACTTTCTCTTTTATAAATATATATTCCACTGCTCAATAAAGTATGAGGATTAGAGGCAAAATTAATGCTAATTGTTTAGCACTGAGAAGTAATCATAATGATCATCTTTTTTTCTTTAATTACTTTGAATTATTTTGACCATGACATTCCTAGACATATGATTACATGGTAAAATAATGACATTTGGGGGAGATTTTTACTATTAGATTGTACTTTTTTTGTTCTGAGCTTGTGTATTTTCATTGTTTTATATTAAAGCATCCTTGAGGCTATATTTTCTTTTATAGGTAATAGATCTTTTAGAGAAAAAAGATTCCTGTTTTTTTTTTCTGTCCCCAAAGTTATATTATTTTGGATTTGTCATGTTAAATTGTTAACTGTATAGGAAGACTCCAGCAGTTGTAGAAAATTTTTGCCACCTCATAGCAAAAATTATCATGTTGATAAATGATCCTCACATGCCAAGTTTTAGCCCAATCTGAGTGGGTTCAGTGACTCAGCGAAGATGCAAACTGGTTATAGGCTGTGCTTTGTTGTCTACTTCTAAAATATTTTGCCATGAAATAACTGCTTTGATCAACATAGGATGTGGTCCTTTTATTCTGAGTATAAACATCTAGGGGTGGGGGGTGGATAGGGGAAAAAAAAGAAAAAAATAAACATCTCTGATTTGGATCTCTGAAACTTAACTCCTCACCTTCCAGTTTCTGCCTTCCTTTAGATAGCCAGATGGATCTGCTCTAAATGCAGAAATAATTGTGACTGGCTATTCAACTAGGACATTAAGTTGGAGTCAGTAGGTAAATTAAGAAACAGTACAAAACTAGAGTTAGCTACCCATAAGTTAAAATATTTAAAAACATGAACTTGATAAATGTAGGACAGTGGTATATAACTTGTCTAAGCAATGTAATGTCTTTAGTGGTTACAAGGACTTTAACGTAAAACAATAGACTTTTAAGTTGCTATATACCTAATCCTCCATCTTAGTATCCAAAATGCTTTATTTTTAAATTATTGTTTTAAAGTCATATATAGCTTCTGGCAGTATAATTAGGCATTTCTGTTGAATCTTTTGGTGAAAAGCTAATTCATAAATAAGGCAAGTTTCATAGGTGGCATATTGGGAATTACTGCTACTGATTGCTTTCCAGACAGTCCATTGCAACCACTAGGCCTTTGTAGTGCTCTATTTTAAGTCATTATGATTCTCAAAAACCTGCCTAAAGGATTTTTGTCAGAAGTTAAACAAACCTCAGCATTTTGAAAGGCATTGATTTCCTCTCTTGACTCTTGAGCAAAAATTGATTTATATAAGTGTTGAGGAAGTGGCACTGTGGCGCAAATGATAGAGCACTGGCCCTGAACTGAAGAGCTCAGGGACAGCACCCAGGCCCACACCCACAACCAAGACACACACACACACATGCGCACACACACACACACACACACACAAGTGTTGAATTGGCCAGGAGCATAACCTAGTGCATGAAGCCCTGGGTTCAATTCCTTGGTACCACATACACAGAAAAGACCTGAAGTGGCACTGTGACTCAAGTGATAGAGCCCTAGCCTTGAGAAAGCCTAAGGACAATGCTCATGCCTTGAGTTCAAGCCCCAGGACTGACCAAAAAAAAGTGTTGAGTTTAATTTACTACTGCATAAAAATAAAAATATTTACACTTAAATGATCAGTCACATGAAGACAACAGCCATTGTAAAGTGATACATAAGGAACACGGGGAAATAATTTATCATCAGCTATTACTGATATAACTGGATGGTGGTGGGTGTCCCAAGTGTAAGAGCATAATTCATACAATTGTATGAATTACTATTTCTGTACAAGCTAATGCATCTTGCTGAAGCAGATTTGCTTGCATGCAAGTCACATTTAGATGCTGTTATTAAGACCATATAGTTTATCTTATATTTCTAGCATTTAACTCCAGTTGTGACATTACAGATTAGTTGTGACATTACAGATTCCACAATGTTTAGATAAATATATACTAAAGCAAATAGTGAAAATCTGAGGCATAGCTTTTCATTTTCAAAACCAAAGTAGTTTTTTAATCCAAGATCTTCCTCTTTATAGCTATTTTTTCCTGTTAGAATTTAATCTAGAGCCTTCTTTTGTGATAGGCAAGCTTTACCACTGAGCTACATCCAACCACCTATGTTTGTACTAGCTTCTTCTTAAATGTTTTGTCAGTAGTCTTTTTAGTAACACAAATAATGCTAATAGCCAGAGTAAGCAAATGTAATGCAAGTAGTCTTTTTGACAAATGTTCATTAAAATTTAAAAGCATTGTGGATATTTTTGGATTATCCATGCTGTTGCTTTCCACATTGATTAAAATCAACAGAAATTTGTGGATGACTATTATAACCATTCCCTTTTCCATCTCCTAAGTCCCTGCCCTTGATGAGCTGCCCCTAGTGTGGGTTGGTTATTTGGATGTTAGTAAACATTAGACATCACTGAAGATGCAGTTTTCCTGTTACCTAGCTATCATTACTTATATTGGCTGTGGTTTTCCTTTTTCTTATCTTTCTTCAGTCTCACCCTTAGGCCACCACTATCACCACCACCTCTCTGAGTCCAGTGTAATTCTTTTGATATCACTTTGTTGTGTTATCTCTCTGATTAAGAAGTCCTGCTAATTCAAAAGCTATGTACATATGTCCATATAGGATGAGGCTAAGCCAAATGAACTCCCAGATATGAAATGAAAGTGAGAGGTTTATCTTTGTGATTGTTGTTCTTAATGTACTATGTGAAGCTATTTCTTTTTTCCTTAATGTTTATCTCATGTTGTTACTGTATCTGTCTTTGGTACCTGGTATGTTGTTTATACATTTTTTTGTGTGGGAAGGTAAGGGAAAAACAAGATGAGTGGGAGGGAGTAAAGGGAGGGAAAGTGGGAGAAAAACATGGAATATGGGTAACAGTGTTCAAGAGTAATATACCCACTGCCTGATGAATGTAAATGTAACCCCTCTGTACATCACCACAACAATAAAAATTTTAAAAAAATCCTGGTAGTCTCTCTGTTTGCCCACTAAAATCCTCAGTTTATCATATAGGTCTGGCAGATTTCTTCCTTTATTAGTAAAATGCTCTATTCCTCACTTCAGAATAGGCTTTCTAGTTTTTTGAGCTTAAAATTTTTTGGTATATTTCCTTACCCCACCTTTCAATATCTTCCCATTTTCTAGTTTTCAAACCAGTTTGGTTTATTTATTTAGATAACAATGCATATATTCAAGATTAGGTCTGATTATGGAAAATTTGAAAGCTAATCACAGAGGTTTGCATTTTATCCTAAAGCTAGTGAGACTAGGCTAAATGATTTTGAGCTGAAGTGTTTGTAATGAATAATAACAGTAGGATGTGATTTTTCTGTCATTGGTAGGTAGGTTGGGTTGGAGCGGTGGAGATCAGCATGAAAACCTGTGAAGGAGGAGAAAGATACTCCAGGGCTAGTGGATCTGATGCCTGTAGGAGGAAAGATAGCAGAGTTCCATTCAAATAAGAATTATGAGTAAGACAGTACATGCTTTTGAAGAAGTGGTTAAAGAGTGTGATATATAGATATATGTAGTATTGGCTATATTTGTTTTAAATGTAGTATCAAGTCACTTTTAACTAATTGCCCTGAATTTGGCAACTAGGAACTCCTGGTGACCATTAAATGTCAAATGTATTGAGGTATAATTTACATACAGTAAAATTATGTGTAGTTCTGTCGAGTGGTCTTCTAAGAATGTAATTTCACACATATGTATTTTCAATATACATATATATATGTGTGTGTGTATGTGTGTGTGTTCAACATATACATGTTTTCAGTTTCAAACAATCAAATTACTGAAGTAGACTTTTGTTCTTAAATTAGGAATCACATTTCTTGATTTCTGAGCAATAATTTAAGAAAAGAATTTAATATATTTGCTTGCTTTTCCTTTTCTATTTCCTGCTCCTCTAGTCCTTTCTCACTTTGTTGCTGTGTACTCACTCATGGATAACTTACTCTCCCTGCTCATAACATTTCCCCTAGCTCTGCTTGAACTAATGATAGTGTCTGTGTCATTTTAGTCTGTGAGCTTTGTGGATCAAGTTCATTGTCCTCATCATCATTTCATCCCTGCAGTCTAACTCAGTGGCTGCCTTCATATATATCTTCACATATATTTCAACGTTTACAGATGGAGGAACCTAAGGACTTTAAATTGGTACTTCGCTTGAGAGGAATTGGAGAATAAGACATTTTTATCTTTTAGGAGATAAAAACTACTCAGTTTATGCCAGTTGTTTCATCTCAACTTAATAGTCATTTATTGAGCAGACTGTGACAATGTGCTTGGCAATTGTGGTGGACCAAATGGGTAGGAGTTTTCACATTACTGCTATAGAGAAAGCCTAAGAAAATGTTTGGACTTGGGGGTAGGATACACATCTAAGAGGGAAGTAAAACTTTGGAGTTTATAGACAGAAGGAAGATTCATGATACCTCAACAGCAAGACTTAAAACTGATATTGAAGAGTAGTTGAAGCAATCTTTTAGAGGCTGGGCACCAATGGCTCATGCCTGTAATCCTAGCTACTCAGAAGGCTAAGATATGAGGATCCTGGTTCAAAGCCAGCCCGGGCACTAAAATCCAAGAGACTCTGTATCTCCAGTTAACCACCAGAAAACCAGAAGTCACATTGTGGCTCAATTGGTAGAGCACCAGCCTTGAGCTAAAGAGCTCAGGGACAGTGCCCAGGCCGAGAGTTCAAGCCTCATGAATCACCGTGGCAGGGGTGGGAGGTATTGAGAGGGGTTTTGAAGAAATCTTCTAGTTTGGAAAGGATGGTTGCATTAGTTTCCAATTGGTGCTATAACAACTTGGCACAAATTTGGTGACATCAGATCAGATGATTTTTTATTATCATTATTATTTTCTTTGCTGTCCTGGGGCTTAAACTCTGGGCCTAGGTGCTATCCCTGAGCCTCTTTTTGTTCTACCACTTGAGCCATAGCACCACTTCTGGCTAGTTAATTGGAGATAAAAGTCTCATGGACTTTCCTGCCTGAGCTGGTTTCAAACCATGATCCTGAGATCTCAGCCTCCTGAGGTAGCTACAATTGCTGGCGTGAGCCCCCAGCACAGATTTATTCTTTTACAGTCTATAGTCCTTCTTCTCATAGTTTCTTGCATTTTAAGCTTCTGTGGCCTACCTCTATGTTGGGAGCGGAGTGCAGGGTCAGTCTGGCCCATCTGCATCACTGAGTAAGATAACCACACAAAGAAATGAGCTGTCTTGGATGATGCCTTGCCTATGAACTTTGAGCTATATGGTAAGTATTGTGAATCACATTCTGCTGAGACTTGATTATCATTATGTACAAATGTGTTATTGCTTTATCACTCTCTGCTGAGATTATCAATGTAACACCTGACAGGTTCTTGTTTTGTAGAGACTATATAAGACCGGAATGGGAAATAAACAACTGCTGTGGTCTTAAGCTTACGGCCTTAGGCTGTAGTCTTGGGCTGTAGCCCTCCCGACCCCATCTATAACTTGTCTTGTCTTTTCTTTTTCTTTTCTCATCCTTACCCCCTAATCAGGTATCCCGCCTTGCTGCCGGCTGGCTCCAGCACCTTTATCCTTCCTCTGTTAATTCCTTTTATCTGACGCATGATTATATTCTCCTATAGGGATAATCTCTCCTCTCCAAGACTCTTCTGTAACCACACCTGCAAAGCCCCTTTTTTCTTTATAATAATACTCACAAGGCCAGAGATGAGGGTATGTTCATCTTTGGGGGCTATTTTTCAGCTTGCCACAACAATCATGGGAGACTTGTTAACTATCATGAATATTTGAAGGAAGGGGCCGACATATGGAAGATGGATTACACTTTTTGTTGTGGTCCCAAGGGATAGAATTAGAACCAGTGGGTGGAAAGTACAGAGAAGACAGATTTGTACTCCCTTTAAGAGAGAACTTTCTCCAGCCCTAGCTGAGAGGATGGAGTGGGCAGCCCCAGCATGTCCCAGGCTGACAGTGTTGGACAGAGAATGAAAAACCTCTTATTGAAATTGTTGTAAATTGAATTTAAGCATTGGCTGTGTTGGGATGAACCTTAGAGACCCTTGCCAGCCCCAAGGCCCAGTGATTCTCTGTACACTGCTTCATGTTATTAGCATTTGGATATGAAATATACTTTAGAGAATTCAGCTTTGACTCCATTAGTTGTTTTATTCCTTTATTGTTCTCAGCCACCATTCCCTTCAGTACTGCAGTGAACATATCTAAGAGAGATTCCACAAAGAGTTGAAGGGACTTGGTGCTAAGATAGTGTCTTTTGTTTGGTCAAATGTTTGTGTGCTAAATGTATCTCCACTTTTTTTTTCTTTTCCCCCTCTTTTTCAATCAGGTTCTCACTCTGTAACCAAGGCTAGCCTGGAACTCGAAATACTGCTTCCTAGGGGCTGGGCGGCTTTCTTTTTCTTTTTTTTTCCATATATATATATATGTATTATTATTATTATTATTATTATTATTATTATTATTATTATTATTATTTTGCCAATCTTGGCCTTGAGCTCAGGGCCTGAGCACTGTCCTTGGGTTCTTTTTCTCAAGGTTGGAGCTCTATCACTTGAGCCTCAGCACTATTTCCGGCTTTTTTCTATGTATGTGGTACCCAGGAATTGAACCCGGGTCTAGGCAAGCACTCTACCACTAGGCCAAACTCCCAGCCTTTCCATATATTTTTAATGACCCAAATTCTTTGCTTCAGGAGAAAAAAAATTAGACTTTATAAAACAAAAACAACAAAAAAAAACACCAGGCCGGGTGTGGTGGTTCATGCCTGTAATCCTAGCTACTCAGGAGGCTGAGATCTGAGGATCATGGTTCAAAGCCAGCCCTGTGAGACTCTTAACACCAGTTAACCACCCGAAAACTGGAAGTGGTCCTGTGACTCAAGGGATAGGGCAGTAGCCTTGAGCTGAAGAGCTTAGGGACAACACCCAGGCCCAGATTTCAAGTCCTACAACTGACCAAAACAAAACAAAACACCCAGGATGGATGGAATTTCTAAAAAGTTATATAGAAAGGAGTCAGATACAAACCTGTCTCTATGTTCTGTAATGGGGCTTGAACTCACAGCCTTGTACTCTTACTTGACTTTTTTGTTCAAGGTTGACATGCTCTACCATTTGAGCTGTACTTACATTTCTATAATTTTTTTTTTCATTCCCGTAGCCCTTAATAGTAGTTTCTGGTAATGCCAGGTTCATCTCTGCATTAGGGAGTACATGTCAGAATTTCTGTGTGGGAGGAGCATGCCTGCTCATTGACTGTGAGCTAATGAAGACTGCCGTGGCAGTCTCCAAATGCTTGTGTGCTTTTCACATTCATAATGTAGGCTGCCACAAATCTGTTTTTTCCTCCTCTTCCTCCTCCTCCTCCTTCTCCTCCTCCTCCTCCTCCCCCGGCTCCTCCTCCTCCTCTTCTTCTTCTTTCTGTTTTCTTTTTTCTTCCCGGTCCTGGAGTGTGAACTCAGGGCCTGAGTGCTGTTACCACTTGAGTCACAGCTCCATTTCCAGCTTTTTCTATGTATGTGGTACCAAGGAATCGAGCCTGGGTCCAGTGAGTACATTTCTTTTTGGACAGTGTCATCCCTTCCTGTTCCATACATTCTTCCATGTTTTTGTTTTTTTGTTTTTGTCAGTCCTGGGACTTGAGCTACAACACCACTTCTAGCCTTTTCTGTGTATGTGGTACCAAGGAATTGAACCCAGAGTTTTGTGCATGCTAGGCAAGCACTGTACCACCAAGCCACACTCCCAGCTCCATACATTCTTTCTAACTAGTCTGGCATAGTGCAACATCATAGCATTTACCTTTTCCCCTCCTGACTATTATTAAATGTCTCATGTTTTCTACTTATAGATGACTTTATTAACACAAAAAATTCCATGATTTCTCTAGCTTCCTCGTCATATTTCAGGCCTATTTCAGATAGTACACATGCTTAAGGGTCCTCTTAGATACACCAAATATTCACTTTAAAAATTATATACCATTAGGGCTAAGTATGGTGTTGCATGCCTGTTATTTCAGCACTGTGGATGATTGCCCACTCATTGTCAAATAGGGCTACATAGTGAAGCCTTTTCTGGAATATGTATATACGTGTGTGTATGTGTACATTTGTCCGTGAAAGAGGTAGTCCTTCTAACAACCATTTTGACCAATGTAAATATCAGTAATAGTGTTATAAAAGGCTTTAAAAAGTTGTTACCTAACTACTCAGGAGACTGAGATCTGAGGATTAAGGTTCAAAGCCAGCCCGGGCACAAAAGGACCTGAGACTCTTATCTCCAATTAACCTCTAGAAAACGGGAAGTGGGGCTTGGCTCAGGGTAGAGTTGTAGCCTTGAGCTGAAGAGCTCAGGGACAGCGCCCAGTCCGAGTTCAAGCCCCATGACCCACCAAAAAAAAAAAAAATGTTGTTGTAATAGGCCCTGTTTTAAGAGACAGATAACTTTAATTCCCTAGAATAATCTCCTCAAAATGTAAAATCTAAACTAAAGTTTTATAAAATCTAGATCTTAGGGGTCTCAAGAATCCTATGAAACAGCTTGCACAATTTTTTTTTTTTTTTTTTTGCCAGTCCTGGGCTTGAGCTCAGGGCCTGAGCACTGTCCTTGGCCTTTCTCAAGGCTAGAGCTCTACCACTTGAGCCTCAGCACCACTTCCAGCTTTTTTGTATGTATGTGGTACCAAGGAATTGAACCCGAGTCTTCACTCATGCTAGGCAAGCACTTTAACCACTAGGCCAAACTCCCAGCCCCTTGAACCAATCTTAAAAACAGATATTTTGTTTTTGAAAGGTAGATGGCAGTAATTATGGTTTAGTAGCTTCTCACAGAGAAGCTTATGAAATATCTTGGAAATATACATTATCTGCATACAGTAAATCAAGTATTAGGGTCTTTGTAATTCCAAATTTGAGTTGTGTTTCTGGTCTACTTTTGTCTTGTTCTCTTATTTATATTGTAGTTTTTAAACTGTTTTGGCTTTAAAAAATAAAAAAATGTGTTTTGGATATGACTTTCCTTACTGGTTAGCCGAGGAATGATTTAGTAACTAATTTGGTAACCTGGTGCTGGACTGACCACTTAATACCCTTGGAATTTTTCTTTCCATTGGTATGAACTGACTCTAGGGCTGTGGATAAATTGCTCAGCCTCAATTTCTCCCTACTTGTTTACTGTTTGTAAGGAAGCAATTAACAGCAATTAATGTGTTTTGCTGAACTCACATTTTTACTGAGATATATGTGAATTCACAAAGATAGGTCCTATGAACCTTTTCTCTAGTTTCTACCAATGATAAAATCTTGTGAACGATATAGTAGCTATTACAGGATATTGATCTTGTACACCAATGTACATCAACTATCTCTTCCAGTTTTTTTTTTTTGTGTGTGTGTGGGGGGTGGGTATTTGGCTCTCATTTGATCATCTGTCTAGGTTTGTGTATCTACCACCATAGGTGAGACACTGAACAGAGCCACCTCCTCTTCTCTACCTCACTCTTCTTACCATCAGTGACTGCCAGTCTGTTTCCCACTTCTATAATTTTGTTATGTCAAAAATATAGAGGGCTGGGAGCGGAGCCTAGTGGTAGAATGCTTGCCTAGCATGCATAAAGACCTGGGTTTGATTCCTTGGTACCACATATTCAGAAAAAATCAGAAGTGGCGCTGTGGCTCAAGTGGCAGAGCACTAGCCTTGAACAAAAAGTGTCCACAGAGGTTGGCCAGGCCTTGAGTTCAAGCCCGAGGACTGGCAAAAATAAAAAATCTTAAGAAAATTATCGAGGGGCTGGGAGTTTGGCCTAGTGGTAGAGTGCTTGCCTAGCATGGATGAAGACCCAGGTTCGATTCCTCAGTACCACATACATAGAAAAAAGCCAGAAGTGGTGCTGAAGCTCAAGTGGTAGAGCTGTAGCCTTGAGAAAGTTCAAGGACAGTGCTCAGGCCCTGAGCTCAAGCCTAGGACTGGCAAAAAAAATATATATATATGTATATATATACATATATATATATAAATGGAATCAGGCAGTATTTTTTTTCATTCAGCATAATTTTCCTAGAATTCATCCAGATTTTGGCATGTATCAGTCATTCCTTATATTGATGGGTAATTTATAAAGGCTGGTGAAGATAGTCTTGGCTATTCTGTATAAGAATGGCATGAACATTTATATACAGATTTTAATGTGATCATCAATGAAAAAGGCAATATTGAGCTTATAAAATGATTTTAGTTGGGAAGTGTTCTTTCACATTTTCACATATTAACATTATATGTAATTGCTATTAATTTTCTTTAAATATATGAATTTCTTTAGTGAAATCACCTAAGCCTAGAGATTTTTCTTTTCATTTTTGAGTGGGGGCCTGGGTCATGAGACTTGAACTTTTGGCCTGGGCATTGTCCCTGAGCTCTTCAACTCAAGGCTACTGCCCTACCCTTGAGCCACAGCGCTACTTCTGGTTTTCTAGTGGTTAATTGGAGATAAGAGTCTCAGGGACTTCAGTGCCGGGGCTGGCTTTGAACAGTGATCCTCAGATCTCAGTCTCCTGAGTAGCTAGGATTACAGGCTTGAGCCACTGTGCCTGGCTAGAGATTTCTTTTTTCACAAGTTTAAAATTATAAATTTAGTTTCTTTAATGTTTACAGAACTATTGAAATAATTTCATCTTGGTTGAAAGGTTTTTGAGAAATTGTCTATTCTTAATTGTTGAGTTTATGACTATAAAGTTGTTTATAATATTTTTATTATCTTTTAATGGCTGCAGGATCTGTAATAGCAGTAATAACCACCATTTCATTTCTGATATTTGTGGTTTGTGTCTTCTCTAAGTTTTGCTAAATATAGGTTAGTGAATATTATTTTTTTCAAGTAGCTAGCTTTTTGTTTAATTGATTTTCTCTATTTTTAAAAATTTACACTGTCAATAATTTTGTTCCTTATTTCTTTCCTTTTGCTTATTTTCTGTTGATTGATTACTGGGGATTAACCCAGGTCCTGGTATTTGCTAGGCAAGAAACTACATCTCTATTCTGTTTCCCAGCTTTTTTTAGACATAACTTAAATCCTAATTTAGATTACTGACTGAGATCGTTCCTATTCCTCCTGTAAATACTCAGTGCTGTAATTCTTTTTTTTTTTTTTGCTGGTTCTGGGCCTTGAACTCAGGGCCTGAGCACTCTCCTTGGGCCTTTCTCAAGGCTAGTGCTTTACCACTTGAGCCACAGCACCACTTCTGATCTTTATGTGTATGTGGTGCCAAGGAATCAAACCTGGGGCCTGGTGCATGCTAGGCAAACACTCTACCTCTAGGCCATCTTCCTGGTACAATGCTGTAATTCTTGGTTGGTTCTGCTTTAGTCATGTCATTCATCTTCATATGTTATTTTCATTTTTATTCATATTTACATATTCCCTAATACGTTAAAAATAGTATTAACATATAATGTAATTTTTTGAAGCCTCGGTCCATTCTGCCACCAAGACTACCAGCCTGCTGCTTTAAGCCTAGAAAATGCTGTAATGTAAAATTTTTAATAAGATAGTTTACATTCTTTTTTTGTACTATGTCTCTGAAACATGGAATATATTTTATATTTACAGTACATCTCAATTTAGACCCATGATTTTCATCTTAAGTACTGGACTTGTATTTAGATGTTGCAAATTCACAGCTGAAAAAGTAGATTGACAGGTTGGTTCATTATAGTTAAAAGTCTCCCAGTAGTTCAATGATTGACTTTTTTTGGGGGGGGGCAGGGGGGAGAGGCGTATAGGGCTGTAACTCGGGGCTTAGGTACTGTTCCTGAGCTTTTTCTCTCAAGGCTAGTACTCTCACTTTGAGCCACAGAGCTACTTATGGTTTTCTGTTGGTTAATTGGAGATAACAGTTTCACAGATTTTCCTGCCTGGGCTGGCCTTGAACTGAAATCCTGAGAACTCAGTCTTTTGAGTAGCTAGGATTATAGTTGTGAGCCACTGACACCCAGCTAATAATAACTTCTTGAATTTAAATTTGGTAAGAATTTAAAATATAGAGATTTAGTTGTTGACTGCAGTAGCCCCATTTCAGATGTCTGAATTCATGTATCTGTATTGCATAGTACAGTGCTGTTCGGTTTTATTTTATTTTGTTATTGATCCTAACCCAATGCTTTATTACTATAGCTTTATTGTAAATCTTAGTATTTTTGATATCATCACATCTCCAATATCTACAAGCATTTTTTCTCTCCCAATTTCTTACTACTTACATTGTTAGCTGACAACTAGGAAAACAAGTATTATTGAGATGTTATTGTTGGCTAGTTAGTTGGCTTACAGCTAAATATCAACTTTAGTATTTATTGAGTTCCATTATTGTTATTATTATTATTTTGCCAGTCCTGGGGCTTAAATTCAGGGCTTGGACACTGTCCTTAGGCACTTTTTCTCAAGGCTAGCACTCTGCCATTTGAGCCACAGTGCCACCTCTGGCCTTTTCTGTATATATGGTACCAAGAAATCAAACCTAAGGCTTTGTGCATGGTAGGGGAACACTCTACCACTAGGCCACATTCCCGTACCCTCATTAATTTTTATTTCTTGAGAATTATAAAATGCAATGTGGACCGGTTTAGAATTTCCTAGATTATTTTGAATATCAGTTATTCAAACAAGAAATGCAAGCCACAGGACAAAACTTTAAAAATATAGGATGGTCTTCTTGAACACTTGTTTGTTAAACTGTCATTTAAAATATGATGTAAAAATCAACGTTAATAAAGAAAAAAAGTCTCTAAAATATACGATGGTAGTAAGAAAAGCATAAGTATATTTCCTATTTCTTCTTACCTATTAGAAAATACTAGGATGAAAAGAGTTTGGAATAAAGGCTAGTTTTAGAAACCCTATACTTCTGTGTACTATTTTTAGTAAATGTTTAGCACAAGGCCTGGCACACAGGTCTGAGGTATTATATTTAGCAGAACTTTTTGCTCAGATACCAATTGTATCTTGTACTTCACAGGTAGAATCCTCTGTTACTGTAAACTGAGACTTGTTGGTACAAATGACTGAGTAAGAAAGTAATATGTAGCATTTTTAGCTTAGTGTGACATTTCTTTAGACTATGAAAAGAGATGTTGGGAGACATAATTACAATAGTATTGCTGTATAATTTGGTATAACTTCCTGACTGCAAGGATGAAAATAAACAATGGAAGAAATATTTCTGTGTAGTGATGCTTTTACTCAGACCAAATATTTTATGACAAAGTATCGGCTTCTGAGAGATGCAATATATAATGAGAATACTGATTCGCTAGGGAGCTGTGCTCTTAGTTTATATGAACCTATAACCTAACCTTAACTATAAAGACCAAACTACAGGAAAAAATTAATAATCCAACATTGTGAACTCAGGGTTTTGTATTTGTTAGGCAAGCACTCTACTTCTTGAACTATTCCTTTTTGTTACAGCTTTTTCCAGGTAGAGTTGTTGGTTTTTTTTTTTTTTTTTCTGGGGAGGCCTCAGAAGTGATCCTTCTCCCTGTGAGTGAGAAGATAGCATTATAGGCATGTGCCCCCATACTTCTCTGAAGCAGGATTTTTTAAAAAAAGACTTTATTAACATTGATTTTTTTACATCATATTTCAAGTGTTGTGTTTAATAAACAAGTATTCAAGAAGGGACTCTATATACAATCACTGGCACATAGATTTTAGAACATAATTAAAATTAAGCTGAGGGTTTATATGTCATAGATACATATCGATCTATGTAACATTATGTCTATAGAGTATATATCCCATTGTAGATTTTTTTATCTATGTGATTTTGTTTATATCTCCAAGACCATGTCCATAACCCTGGGTACCCAAATATTGAGTCATTGCTCTTGTGCTGTTTGGATCTAATAGCCACATATCAAGGAGACCATGTGCCTTTTGTTCCTTTAGTCTTGACTTATCTCATTCAACATGATTTCCTCTAGTTTCATCCACTTCCCAAAGAATGCCATTATTTTATCTTGTCTGTTGGCAATGTAGAATTCCATTGTATATATCTACCACATTTTTTGTATTCATTCATCTGTAATAACTCTTCTGGTCTATTTTGTGCCAACACCAAGCTGTTTTAGTTATTATGGCTCTATAGTAGAGTTTGAAGTCTGATATTGTAATACCACCTGCATTGCTCTTTTTACCTAGAATTGCTTTGGCTATTGTAGGTCTTTTGTTCCATATGAACCTTTGGATGATGCTAAAGCAAGATATGTTAACATATTTGTTTCAGTAATTCTTAGTTCAACAGATAAAAATAAGGAAAGAGATGGAAGATGGAACAATATAGTCAGCAAATTTCATTTTGTGAATATATTTAGAACCTTACATCTAACAGCTGGGAGTTCCACATATGTTTTTCAAGTACACAAAGGGCATGCAAAAATTAACCATGCTTTAGGGTTCTGTATACTCAAAGGACCAGAAGTTTTGGTACTGTGGTCATATGGTCTTTGTAACAGCAGTTTGGCTTGGCTTGGCTTCTGTACTGTGAGAGGAGTTATAGATAATATAAAACACCCAGTGTGGCTGTATTCCAATAAGTCTTCATTTAAAAATGATGTGACTAGGCCAGGAACTTGGCCTAGTGGTAGAGAGCTCGCCTAGCATGCACAAAGTCCTGGGTTCGATTCCTTAGTACCATATACACAGAAAAAGCCAGAAGTGGTGCTGTATCTCAATTGGCAGAGCACTAGCATTGAGGAAAGTGTGTCCAGGGACAGTGCCCAGGCCCTGAGTTCAAGCCCCAGGACTGGCAAAAAAAGAAAAAAAATAGTGACCATATTCAACCAGTAAGTTTCAGTTTGTTGCCTCTGCTTATGACCATAAAAGCATCAAAATTTCCATATTATGTGAGCAATATAATCTGAGGTACAGTGAAGCTGTGCATCAATATTTTTTTTCACACCTTCTAACAAATAAACAGGGAGAAAATCTTATCAATAAAAGAGGAAATTAGCCAGATAGGACACTGTGGCTCACGCCTGTAATCCTAGCTACTCAGGAGGCTGAGATCTGAGGATCAAGGTTCAAAGCCAGCCGGGCATAAAAGGACAACCTGAGACTCTTATCTCCAAATGACCTCAAGAAAAGGGAAGTGGGGCTTTGCTCAAGGGTAGGGTGGTAGCCTTGAGCTGAAGAGCTCAGGGACAGCACCCAGGCCTACCTAGTTCAAGCCCCATGACCCACCAAAAAAAAAAAAAAGGAATTATGACAGTCTAAAAAGTAGATCTAAATAGTAGTGGAAATATTAAAACCAAAGCTTGTAGAAATCAACCAAAGAATAGGAATCATTGTAGCCTTAGATGTATTAGGTTATATATAGTATAGGTAAGTTAAACATTAATCTGTTGGTCATGTATTACAAAAACAAAAGTTAAGAAGGAAAGATTAGAATAAATTTAAAGCCAAAAGGATATAAAGACAATAGTCAATGAGGAAAATATAGCAAACTATACTTTGGTATGCCTTTTTTTTTTAAGGGCATTAATTTGGCAGCCTCCTGAAAAGATGGATCAAAAGGAAGAAGAAAAACCACTTATAGGCAGTATTAAAAAAGAAGAATGTAGCTGGGCACCAGTGGAACACACCTGTAGTCCTAGCTATTCAGGAGGTTGGAATCTGAGGATTGTGGTTCAGACCCAGTCCGATCAGAGATGTCCTTGTGACACTCCTCTCCAATTAATCTTAACTCAAAAACTGAAAATGGCACTGTGATTCAAGTGGTAGAGCACTAGCCTTGAGGACAAAGAGGCTCAGGGACAGTGCCTAGGCCCAAGTTCAAGCTCAACAGCTGACAAAAAAGGGGGGGCAGCAAATAATGATGGTATGGATGTTAAACAGATAACTATGAGAATATTTATGCTTGAAAATTTAGATGAAATGGACAAGTTCCCAGAAAAATGTATCGAAGTTGGATGAAAAAAAATTTGAAAAAGAAAAATTTGAGTAAAGAATGAAATCAGCAGTAGCTTGAGCTGAAGAGTTCAGGGACAGTACCTAGGCCCAGAATTCAAGCCCTACGACTGACCAAAAAAAAGAATTAAATTAGCAATCTGAGGTCTTCCAAAACACATTAGATAGTTTTTCGGATCCTAAAATAATTAATAATTGGGCATGCATGATGACTCACACCTGTAATCCTAGCTACTCGGGAGGCTGAGATCTGAGGATCACGGTTCAGAGCCAACCTAGGCATGAGAGTCCTGAGATTCTTTATTTCCAATTTACTACCAGAAAACCACAAGTGGCGCTGTGGCTCAAGGGGTAGTGCGGTAGCCTTGAGCTTAAGAGCTCAGGCATAGCACCCAGGCCCAGAGTTCAACCCCATTCCCCCCCCCCACACACACAAAATTAGTGTTTGCAGTCTTAAAAGAATTAATCTAAGCCAGGCACTGTGACTCATACCTGTAATCCTAGCTACTCAAAAGGCTGAGATCTGAGGCTTGTGGTTCAGAGCCAGCCCGGGCAGTAAAGTCTTGGTGAGATTCTTATCTACAGTTAACCACCAGAAAACCAGAAGTGGCTCTGTGGCTCAAGGGGTATGGCAGTTGCCTAGAGCCGAAGAGCTCAGGGTCAATGCCCAGACCCAGAGTTCAAGTCCCACAACTGGGGAAAAAAAAAAAAGAAGAAGAACAATTTGTTGACATACAAACAAATGGAGCCGAAACAAAATGAAAACCAAAACCCATTCTGTGAAATTAGTGTTTTTCTGAATACTAAAACCAAATAATAGTATCAGGATAATTATTTATTCACCTTACAATGAATGTAAATTCATAATTTCTGAACAATTAGTGAAGTAAAATAATTCTTTGTAAAACCGAAGTCCATCCTAGTCATCATAAGTTTTCATGCCTAAGTAGGAACAAGGGTGGCATAACATCTCATTAGATTAAGAAGATATTCACCCATGTCCATTTGTAGTCATATTCTTTGAAAACTTGGAATAGAAGCAAACCTTGTCAATCGTTACTAAAACATTTTCAGTTGGAACTTTTTTTTTTAAATTTTTTTAATGGACTAGTCCTGGGGCTTGAACTGAGGGCCTGGGCATTGTCCTTGGACACTTTTTGCTCAAAGTTAGCTAGCACTCTGCCACTTGAGCCACAGCACCACTTCTTGCTTTTTTGTGTGTATGTGGTACTGAGGAATTGAATCCTGGGCTTCGTGCATGCTGGGCAAGCGCTCTAGGCAAGCGCTCTAACACTGGTCCACACTCCCAGCACTCAGTTGGGACTCTGTGTGTGTGTGTGTGTGTGTGTGTGTGTGTGTGTGTGTGTGTGTGTGTGTGTAATCTGGGCCTGGGCATTGTCCCTGAGCTCTTCAGTTCTAGGCTACCGCCCTGCTCTGGAGCCACAGCTTACTTCCCCCTTTCTAATGATTAATTTGAGATAAGAGTCTCATGGCTTTAGTGCCCAGGTTGGCTTTGGCTTTGAACTGGGATCTTAGATCTCAGCCTCCTGAGTATCTAGGATTACAGGCACGAGTGATCGGTGCACTTTAGTTGGAACTTTTAATGAGTATAGTGAGACAAAGAAATGAAAAATAAGATTTGGAAAGGAGCTGGGCGCTAGAGGCTTAGTGGCATGTGCCTGTAATCCTAGCTACTCCGGAGGTTGAAACCTGTAAAATTATGTTTCAAACCTAGCCTAGGCACAAATGTATGAAACTCCAACTCAAAAAAAAAACAGTAAAAAGCTTGGAGAGCACCAACTATGTCCAAGCTGAGAGTGTGATACCCTGTATCCAAACCCCAGTACCAGTAAAAAAGAAAAGTCCATGAGACTTTTATTATCTCCAGTTAACCACCAAGAAAACCAGAAATGAGATGGGAGCCCTGGTGGCTCACACATTTAATCCTAGCTATTCAGGAGGCTGAGATCTGAAGATCAAGGTTCAAAGCCAGCCTGAGCACTAAAGTCCCTGAGACTCTTACCTCCAATTAACCACCAGAAGACTGGACAACTCAGGGACAGTGCCCAGACCCAGAGCTCAAGCCCCATGACTGGGGTTAGTGTGTGTGCGCGGGTGGGGATGGGGGAGATCCAGAAGTGGAGCTGTGGCTCAAGTGACAGAGTGCTAGCTGTGAGAGCACAAAAGCTCAAGGAAAGCACCCAGGTCTTGAGTTCAAGCCCCAGGATGAGAAAAAAAAAAGTCCTACTCACTGAAAAATGGTATACTTTATGATTTTTAGTTAGAATATGTATATTTATACATTAATGGCTATTTGTAATTTCATACATTTGTGCCTGATCTTGTGCATAGATATTATGTGATTCACCTGGGTATTCTTTTGCTCCAACAATCTTTTCTTTTCTAGATCTTAAAACATTGCCTGATCTTCATTTAGAGATATATTCCTGAATTGTTAAATATAATTCTTTGATTTTTCTGATATAGTTTGTAACATTTGAAAGGATTAACATTGATTTATTCTCTAAATCCACAGCTATTAGGAAATAACCTACAACTTCAGGATTTATTTTGCAGAAATTATTTCCTTCTAATGTATACTGTTTGAAAAGAATTCAGAATCCTGTTACATAACAGGCTATATAGTATTAATCTCATGCTCTGGTGTTTAAGTGACTTTATGGGGCTTCAATAAAATTAAATATTCCTAATTCAAAAAGGAAAATTAACTTACTTAAAAAATTGAGAAAATGGGGCCGGGAATTTGGCCTAGAGGTAGAGTATTTACTTAGCATACACAGAAAAACTAGAAGTGGTGCTGTGGCTCAAGTGGTAGGGTGGTAGCCTTGAAAAAGCCCAAGGTCAGTGCTCAGGCCCTGAGTTAAAGCCCCAGGACTGGCAAAAAAAATTTTTTTAATTGGGAAGATACAAACTACTAATATATTATTTTCCCATGATTATTTTTATTTTTCTGTACATGGTTGAAACTTTAAAAGCCTTTTTATGCCCCAAACCCTCACAAATAGTAATAATTTTTTAGGCATTTAATCTCATAGAGACTGAGTTAAAATGTGCAGTCCATTATTGGTAAGGTCTGTGGTTTTCCTGGGAATGATTTTTTTTAAGGTGTTACTACTTTTAAATCTTTTTGAGACATAAAAATTAGAACTGCGTGCTAGATAACAGCTTATTGCCTGCCTGTACTAAATCATTCTTCATTTCACTGGCCTTTGATATTGGAGATGTACCCCCAAATACTCACCCTCTGCCAGGTGGCACAGTGTTCAGTTTTGTCGATAGAGGGTGCTGTGGGGCTACTAGAGGAGGAAGGGGCTTTTCTTTTTGAGCTCTGTAATGCTTTCTACTTTTGAACATTTTGGCCCTCAGCCTACAGCGCAGGAGAGCCATTGTAACTGAGCACCCAGGGAAGCTTTCATTCCTCAGGCACCCTCATCCACTGGTATTACACTCCACACCTGCACCTCCTTCCTCAGGCAACCTCATCCACTGGCATTTATTACACTCTATACCTGCACTTCCTCTGGTACCCTCATCCACTGGCATTTATTACACTCTATACCTGCACTTCCTCTGGTACCCTCATCCACTGGTATTTATTGCACTCTATACCTACACTTCCTCTGGTACCCTCATCCACTGGTATTTATTGCACTCTATACCTACACTTCCTCTGGTACCCTCATCCACTGGTATTTATTACACTCTATACCTACACTTCCTCTGGTACCCTCATCCACTGGTATTTATTGCACTCTATACCTACACTTCCTCTGGTACCCTCATCCACTGGTATTTATTACACTCTATACCTACACTTCCTCTGGTACCCTCATCCACTGGTATTTATTGCACTCTATACCTGCACTTCCTTCCTCTGGCACCCTCATCCGTTGGTTTTACAGCCTTTCTCTAGTTGTTTTGATGAAAATTATTTCCATACGTTTGCCAAATACTTTATAGAAAATGTTTTACCTTTAAATAGTTGTACAAAGGAGGTGCCATTAAATAAAGTAGTTTATGAATACAATGCATCTTAATCAATGTTACCCCTTTCAACATTCTCACCCATCCCTCTCAACTCACTCCTTCAGTGCTTTTCTTAATTTTGTAGAATATACATTGAACTCCCCTTGGCAATACCCCACAAATGCATTGTTGAAGGGTATTTTTCCTTCTTTGTATGTAGACTGTATATATGTTTCGTATGTAAATTGCAAGTGTACTTAAATTATTTGTAGTTCCTGCTCACTTATTCTCTTCAGTGCCTTTGCACATGTAAGTCTGTACTAAGATTGTTTTCTAGGGTCTCATAATACTGCCTCATTTTGTGCTCTGCTATACCATCTTGTGGATGACTTTCAAGGATTACTATGCTGTGTTGTTTGTCCCTTCACTTGACTAAGTGCTGTAAGAACTAGTGAAATTTTATTTTATTTTGTGGGTCATGGGGCTTGAACTTGGCCTGGGCGCTGTCCCAGCTCAAGGTTACCACCTTACCCTGAGCCAAACCCCACTTCCTATATTGTAGAGGCTTATTGGAAATAAGAGTCTCATGTCCTTTTGTGCCTGGGCTGGCTTTGAACCTTGATCCTTGGATCTCAGCCTCCTGAGTAGCTAGGATTATAAGCATGAGCCACCATGCCCAGCTAGAACTAGTAAAATCTTTATATTAGCAACTTGAAGGTTTAGTTATTTGCTCATGTGTTAACTCGGAGAGCCTAAAGATATTTATTTAGAAAATAACATCTGATTATTACATGACTTTTAGTAAATATGATTTAGCTAAATTGTTTTACAAACTGATATGACTGCCAAATTTCCTAATTCCTTAAATTTATTGGATGGCTTTTAGTCATTCATAAGCAACTGATAATTTATGTCATAATAATAAAACCTAATAATGATTATTAAGTTCAGCTTCCATATATTGAGAAGCATACATATTTTACTCTGACAATTTTGAAGTAAATGGAAAAAAAAAGGCAGAAGACAAATTGAGAAGCAGATGTTGTATGACTGAAGTACCCAGCTGTGTTCCAACAAAATGAATCTCATGCCGATTAGTTAACAATTCTTTGGCAGTCAGAGACATATGCAAAGCAATAAACACAGCATGGAGAAATAAAAAAAAATTAAAAGTGTTTTCTACACCTAAAACATTGGCAGTGTTAAGCCTACCATCTGTGTTGCTGTGTCACTGAAAAGTTGATTTTATTGTGGCTGAGTCATACCAAGGTCACTTCAAACAAAGTAAAACATTAGTTAACCCGTTATCATTTTCAAATTGTAGCTGTAAAAGTAGTATCGATGTTTTAATTTAGTAAACATTTTAGTAAAATATCTTCCACATGATATAATTTTATATTAGCTCCTGGGATTTGATTTTGCTCAAGCCTTGTTTGAATTCTTTCAGGTCAAATCTATAAATTATTAAAAATGAATATTGAAATGATTCTCTGCAAGATTTAGATGAATGGCTATATAATTATGAAGCATGACACCATTGATCTTACTGTCATAGTCTCCTATCAGAAGGGACAGGTCTTACTACATTTGAATACTTGAGCACCGGTGGCTCAACTCTGTAATCCTAGCTACTCAGGAGACTGAGATCTGAAGGTCACAGTTCTAAGCCAGTCTGAGAAGGAAAATCTATGAGACGTAACTCCAGTCCACCAGAAAATCAAAACTGGTGCTGTGGCTCAAAGTAGTAGATTGCTAGCCTTGAATGAAAGAGCTCAGGGACAGTACCCAAACCCTGAGTTCAAGCCCCTTTGACTGATACCTACCCCTACCCCCACCCCCACCCCCAAGAAAAAAGAAAAGAAAATCTCTCTTAAATGAAGGTATGGTAAAATGTCCCTTTAGGGGTGGTCTGCTTAGGCTAGAAGTTAATTCATCAGTACTTAATCTTCCATTCCATTTTCACTTACAGGACCCAAAGTGGGAAAAAATTTAACAAATACAGTTTCTATGTAACTCTTTGTAATTGGCTTCTTTTAGTTCAACAGTTTTCTTCTTCAATTATTTAGACATGTTGCAAACTGTAACATTGGATTTTCCTGGAGATAAAATGAAACATGTTAATTAGCACTTTGCAGAAATCAAGGCCAGTATAATCAGTGTTATAAGTATATATTTGTGAATAAGTTACACTGCAAACAACTTGATAGCCTTTGGTAGTCATTAATCTTGTATTAATAAGTTGTAATAAATTGAAAGCATTTCTGTCTGTCTGTCTGTCTGCCTGCCTGCCTGCCTGCCTGCCTGCCTGCCTGCCTGCCTGCCTGCCTATCTCCCTAGCTCCCTCCCTCTTTCTTTCCCTCCCTCTGGTACTGAGGCCTGATGTCAGGATCCCCACACTAGTCCTCCCATTTTTTTCCCCTTATGGCTGGGGCTCTTCTACTTACTCCAGATTGGGCTTTTTGCTGGTTAATTGTAGATAGCATCTTGTGGACTTTTCTGCTTGGGGTGGCTTTGAACCGAGATCTCAGCCTCCTGAAGAGCTAGGATTGAGTCTAGACATGAGCCACCAGTTCTCGGTCATTTTGATGTAGCCATTTCTATGAAGGTACTGTGGATCAGGAAAAAGATTTTTCTTGAGTATTCAAATTTCCTTATGTCTAATTTAAACCTTAGAATTATAAGGGCCTTGGTATAATTTGTTATTTTTCTTTTATAGTACCTAGAAACATTTTGTTTCATTGGCTAGCTACGTTTTTGCTTGTATGTTTTGCTTCTGATTAGAGTTACACATACTGTATTTGAAGTATATTGTAATATTTTCCTTGTCACAGGAGGAACCTTTTTAAAATTTTGTTAAACAAGTCTGGCAGCACTTTGTAGAATTTAAGTAAGAAGTAGACAGAAAGAATCTGCTACATGGAGTGAATTTATAAAAAGGAAAAGGAAAGATATTTAGGTGGTTTTATGTTTCCCTCATGTGGAACAAGAGAGCAGAATCAGACCACTTGCAGATCAATCTGAAAATTATAGAAAATTGACTCTGAATATGCTGTCCTGTATAAAAATCACTTATTTTTTTGCAGTGATTCTTCTATTTTTTTTGCAGTGATTCCTAGTCAAAATGTCTTTAAATCATTACATTCTGTGATTTTTTTTTTTTTTGCCAGTCCTGGGGCTTGAATTCAAGGCCTGGACACTGTCCTTGAACACTTTTGCTCAAGACTAGTGCACTTCCACTTGAGCCACAGCACCACTTCCGACTTTCTCTGTGTAGGTGGTACTGAGGAATTGAACCCAGGGCTTCATACATGTTAGGCAAGCACTTTACCACTAGGTCACACTCCTGGCCCTCTGTGATTGTTTTTATCCTTGCTTTTGCAGCCCAAGACTCAGTAGTGATGCTTAATTGCTCACTTATTAACAACCTGTTTTTCTTGTATGATTCATTCACTATTCAGTAGCTGCTCATCCTTTGCCTTATCTAACAAAAAAAAATGTTTCCAGAAAGATGGGAAAGGAAGTATTATTTTTATTGTGTAACTCTGATGTTGTTTCACATCCCATGAAAACATGGGTATAATCAACTTTGTCCAGCCTGACAGTTGCAGGCTTTTCGTGACCTAAGTTGTCATCAATAAGATCATACTCAATTATATATCAATATTGTGTCTCTGATGCACTGTGATTTGTACATTTAACTTTGCAGTGGTTTTGTTTTGTTTTGTTTTGGTTTTTTTTGGTCAATATCAGCTTTAAAAATGTTGAGCTCTGGTCAGGCACTAGTGGTTCACCCCCTGTAATCCTAGCTACTCAGGAGGCTCAGATCTGAGGATCGCAGTTCAAAGCCAGTCCAGGCACAAAAGTCTGTGTGACTCTTACCTTCAGTTAACCTCCAGAAAATTGAAGTGGCACTGTGGCTCAAGTGGTATAGTGCTAGCCTTGAGTTAAAGACTTCAGCGACAGAGCCCAGACCAGAGTTCAATCCCCATGACTGACCCACCCTCCCCCCAAATTGAGCTTTAATTGCTTACTTTTTAGAAAATGAGGATATTTAATTTTTAAAAAGAGGTAAAAAGGAAGTGGGAGTCATTAACAGATGATTAGAATAGGACCTTCTAGAATTAGACAAATTCATATAGTATTTTTGTGAACTAAGGTCTTGTAGAGGATTATAGAAGAAGAGTTTATAATACTTCTTATATAATTACATTTGTATTTCAAAATAAATAATTCTGAAATCAATTCCTCTAAAGTTAAGAATGAGACAAAGGTGCCCTCTCTCCCTAGAATTCTGGAATTCTAGCCATAGTAATGAGGCAAGAAAAAGAAACAAAGGTCAAATTTTTAGAATTTGTAGATTCCATCATAAAAATGCACCTGAGTATGATAAACACTTCCAGCATTGTAGCAGGTTATAGAATTAACACAGAAAAGTAGTAGCTTCCCATCCCCCTACCCCCCTTGTGGGACTTGAACTCTTGCCTAGGTGCTGTCACTGAGCTCTTCAGCTCAAGGCTACCGCCCTACTCCTTGAGCTACAGTGCCACTTCCAGTTTCCTGGTGGTTAATTGGAAATAGGAATCTATGGACTTTATTGACCAGTCTGGCTTTGAACCTTGATCCTCAGATCTCAGCCTCCTGATCCTGAGTAGCTAGGATTACAGCCATGAGCCACTGTCCCTGGCTAGTAGTAGCCTTCTTTATTCACCAGAAATGAATAGACTGAGAAAGAAACCTGGAAAGCTTTAATTCCATTTGTAATAGTCCCCAAAAGAAAACCTAGGAATCAACTATAGAGGTGAACAACCTATACAATGAAAGCTATAAAACCTTGAAGAAAGAGATGGAGAAAACATGAAAAGTTGGAAAAAGCCCATATCTGAATTAGCAGTACTACTGAGTGCACTCTACAGACTCAATTCCTATGAAAATCCCAAGTCATTCTCTGCAGGAACAGAAAAATCAGTCCTAAAATTCATGTGGAAATATAAAAGGGCCTGAAGTAATTCTGAGCAAAAAGAGCAGTACTGGAGATATTACAGTATGGGACTTCAAATCCTACTGTAGAGCCATAGTAACAAAAATAGCATAGTACAGACATGAAGACTGATGGAACAAAATAGAAGACCCAGAAATAAATCTACACAGCCATAGCTAAGTTTTGACAAAAAAGCCAAAAAACAAATATTGGAGAAAAGACAGACTCTTCAGTGAATTGGTATTGAGAAAACGGGTTATCTATAAACAGAAACTGAAACTAGATCCCTAG